>NC_046660.1:50206216-50230717 GCF_010883055.1 Belonocnema kinseyi
AAATATTTTTAATTAAAATTTTGCCAAGATAAAAGTTACTAAAAAATTATATGCGGAATTAGAAACGAAAATAAAGAAAAAATGCGCTTGGCTCATATCGTCTCATGTCTGGGGCGGGATGAGTCAGACATTGGGGCGACATAGTTCACCTAATTAAATGACTTATTATATATTATTTGTAATTAAGAGCCTTATTAAGTTTGACTATTTTAAAATGAAAACATATCTTACACATAGCTTTCCAAAATGGATCGGAAAATTTAAAGTATTTAATTCATAATGATGCAATCACTAATCCTGACCTCTATCGTAAATAACACTACAAAGAGTAAATAGAAAAACGAATTATATCCACATATATATCAGTAATTATATTATAGAAATAAATATAGCAATTTTCCGACTTGATCATGTACATTGTCTCAGTAAAAGATTTCTACTATTCGTAAACCCCCAAATACTAGACTGTTTTACTACAATTGCTGCATGACACTGAATTTCATATACAGTAAGGACGTTTACTATGTAGTCATAGGAACATAATTATATAAACGTTAGCATGCAATGCAACCCGCCTTGCATTTGTGTAATGCAAAAAAGAACTATACAGGCGATTTTAATTCGGTTTCCAAATCTCCCGCGCTCGAGATCTTGCGCTGATTGGTCAAAGGCTTCGAGACTCAGAAGATGTGCGCAAAATATACGTATAAACAAATTTTGAAAAAAGGTTATGTTCCCCAAGATTCACCGCGGATTTCAAATGAATAATAATTTACGAATTAGAAACAATGTAACACAATATTAGAATGTGTTCACAAAAATTCTAGGGACGTGATTTCTTTGGGAAATTTTTCTTAAATCTTTTTTTGCGAAATCTTTTTTATTCGTTGAAATCATTGAATTATTTGAAATCTATAATTAGTAAAAAAAAATCTTCTAAAATGTTTTGAAACCGTTTCAAATCTTCCAAATTTTTTTAAATCTTTGAAATCTGGTAAACTGTAACCTTTTCAAAATCTTTGAAACCCTTTACATCTTTTAAAACCTAAAAATTCTTTGGGAAATTGTTACGAAATATTTAAAATCTGATAAACACGCCTTTATAAAATGTTCAAAATCCGTTTAAGTATTTTTAAATCTTTGAAACGTTTGGAAATCTTTATTAATGTTTTGTAATATGGTGTATACTCAAACACTGAGTGGTGAAACTCTTGAAAATTCCGTTATATGGCCATGGCTCATTTTAATAGACCTTTTTATTCTATATGTCGGCAGTGCGCACATGCCGAATTTTTACGTCATTTCCGTAATTTTCGAACAGTTTTTTGTCGAAATGTATGGAAAATATTGTTAATAAAAACAACAACCAAAAATTAATTCGTAAAAACAGAGATTTTTAAGGTAGAGCATTTTTAAGTCTATTCAAAAAAAGGTGAAAAAAGTGCAAAGAGTGCGGCGAGCAAGGCCATTATTTGCATTTGTTGGCACCTGTCATCTTCTAAAAAATGATAAAAAATTCGGCGAAACTCACGGAAGATGATGTTCCAGACGCAAAAGTAGTGCACGAATCAGTAGAAGAGAACAGTATTGAGCAGCTGAAATTATGTCCTAAATGTAGAAAACCACCATTAAAAGGAAGAAAACGTGATTTAGTGGAAAGGATAGTTGAGGTTTTGTATGGCAGGTATAAATATTTTCTTTTATACAAGATTTGCAGTTTAGAACTTTGTTTGAGTAAATATGTAATATTCACAAAAATATAAAATAACACAATATTATATTTTCTACTTCTCTTTTTCAAGTTTAGACAATAAAAAGCCATTGGTTAGTGATCTCCTGGTAGAAGGAATGTACTAACAAATTTTCCTTCTTTCATATAAACTGGTTATAAATACATAAATATAATAGCTTTGCGTTCTCAAGTGAAAGTATTAAATAGATTTTATTGTTATCAACAAATTTAGGTGGTTCGAAACCCCAATAACAATGCTTCATTTAATATGTAAGCAAATGTTAGCAAAGAAAGAAAATATTAATACCTGCCAAACACAACCTCAACTAACCTTTCTACTGAATCACTTTTTTTCCTTTTAAAGATAGTTTCCTATATTTTATCCATCGTTCAAGCTGTTTAACACTGCGCTCTTCCACCGATTTGTGCACTAATTTTGCTCCTGGAACATCTTTTGTGATTTTTTTCGGATTTTAAAACATTTTTTTGAAGACGACAGATGTCAACAAATGTAAATAACGGGCTTGCTCGCCACACTTTTCGCAGTTTTTTTTTCTAAATACACTTAAAAATTTGTTTTCTTTAAACTCTGATATATTAACACATTTATTTTTCGTTGTTATTTTTATTTACAATATTTTCCATACATTTCGACTCAAAGCAGTTCGAAAAATACGGAAATGGCGTAAAATCCTGGCACGTGCGCACTGTCGACCTCTAGGATAAAAAGGTCTATTCTGAAGCTGAGTTAATATTGAAGATTTCAGCTGATAATTTTTATAATTTCTAAGTCAAATATCACAAAAAATGTATACTTTAACATTCTATAGTATCGGAGACGAAATCTTCAATGTCGCTGAATACCCAGTTTATAAGAATAATTCGTCGCTTCGTACCTCTCCTCATTTGAATCTCAGATTTATCGTTGCAATTTTTATAATCTTACGAATTACAATCTTCGTTGAAGCTAGTCAAAAGCGTTTGATTCCCATATTTAATTCAATAAGCAAAACAACAGAAATTATCACCAATTAATTACGTACAATCTGCAGATATTCAATTTATTTAATTAATTAAGATCGAAGTACAAAACGATTTTGACACTTGTCAAATGTCAAATATAACTCACGTGCCGTTACATTAGTGCAAACCAACTCCAATTTTTAAGAAAGTACTTAATGCACCTCCGAATGTATTTTTGAACAATTTTAATGTTGTGTTACATTTTTTTTAATTCGTAACTAATTATTTATATGAAATGCGCGGTGAATCCTGGGGAACATAACCTTTTTTCAGAATTT
Organism: Belonocnema kinseyi; assembly: GCF_010883055.1. Lineage (NCBI taxonomy): Eukaryota > Metazoa > Arthropoda > Insecta > Hymenoptera > Cynipidae > Belonocnema > Belonocnema kinseyi. Next base: position 50,209,250 of record NC_046660.1, read on the forward strand.
GGTTATACGTATATTTTGCGTACGTCTTCTGAGTCTCGAAGCCTTTGACCAATCGGCGCAAGATCTCGAGCGCGGGAGATTTGGAAACCGAACTAAAATCGCCTATATAGTAGTTTTTTGCATTACACAAATGAAAGACGGGTTGCATTGTATGCTAGAGTTTATATAATTCTATTCCCTATGACTACATAGTAAACGAAAACGTCCTTACTGCATGTTGGGAAAACAGTGCTCTCTCCTCTGGTTGACAGCAACTTATATTATTTTATCATACCTATAACATTGCTGCTGTCATACTTTTTCTGAGAATTTTTCCCGAAAAGGTTAGTTTTTTATACGTTTACAACATTATTAACACCCTGCACAGTCTTATAATACGCAACATTGCATTCTAACGTACTGACTGCTGCATTAAGAGGTTAGATTAATGTACAGGAAGAGGTGGCTCAGTCCGCCCCAAAACAGTAGCTCATTCCGCCCCATATGACACTTTTTAGTCAAATCGAAATTTCACCTATTCCGGTTTTATAATTATATATATAAATCTGTTGAAAATTTGAGTTCTAATAAATAAGCTATCCAAATAACCAATGGAAAAACATCTAATATGCGATTTTGTGTGATTCTTGGACCTTCTAAACAAATGCAAAATAGCAGAATACATGTCTTACAATTTTTACTTTCATTTTTTCTAGATTTATTCAATATTAGGCAAAAAAATTTCAAAAAAGAAGTTCGATAATGTTTTTCGTGATATTAATACGAAATATTTACACAATAAACGATAATCTACGAGAAAATTAAGTGACTCATCTTACCCCATATACTAATCTCGCCCCAACCTACCCTATTTTCCTGCTATAGTAAGGAACAGCTCGAGTTGATTTTTTCCTTGTTGATCCAATCTTTTGTAGGACAAAAATTCTGAACCTTGTCTGACTTGTGAACGAACACTCGAACGAAAGAAAGTTATTTTATTTTCATCCTTAAATAGGATTTTACACGATTGTTTATCTGTACGAAAGAAATACATAATATTACTTTGAAATACATAAAAAAACCTTCGAGCATGAATTCAAATATTTTATCCTCAAACAGTTCTTATACTAAGTTTTATATCTTATGATTTTGGGTTTTGGATAAATAAATCCAGTTTTATAAGTTGAAAATTGTGACTCTTTAGTCTTTATTTCTTCTCCCGAGTGAACTCGCATGTTTCAAATATATTAAGTTTATAAAAACCTTTTCACGTATAAATAATTAATCATTTTTGCTTCTAGCCAAATATTTAGCATGAAATCTAGATCCTGTTTGATATGCGCAATAAAATGGACAAAAAAATGTTTTCTTTTATTTCATTAGCATAGTTGGTAAAAGTTGTATTTTTGAAAAAAGCATACCTACGTGCTAGAAATATGGAATTATTAAATTTTTAAGTGATGGTCAAGTTACAACTTTTCTAAAATGTGCAAACATTTCTCTGATTTTTCATTGGACAATTTTTCATTTCCAATCATTAATATTCAAATACCAGCATTTTAATCTTGCAATACTTTTAACATAGCATATTTTATAAACAAAATAAAACAGTATTTTATATAGAAATGTAGAATCCTCAAGTCTTTAATTTGATTTTAAACAGAAAAAATGTCTTTCCTACTAGAAAAGATGGCTTTTTAACATAGTACTAGAACAAAGTAATTGCATTTTTAAGATTTTTCACACCAAAAAAAATAAAATTTTATCTAAATCATTGAACCTTTAAAACTAAAGACAAATTTTCTTCACAAAAATTGAATTTTCAACAACAAAAATAAAATTTTTAACTAAAAACTTTTTTTTATCAAAAAAGGCGAATTTTCAACTAAAAAATATTATTCTTAAAAAAATGGAAAAAATGGAAAAGTTCCATTTTCTATTAAAAAAGATTTTTTAAGCAAACAAAAAAACAATATAAATCTTTAATAAAAATTTGTTTATTCACAAACTAATTTAACCAAATCCTTTAAAGAAATTAGTTGAATACTCAAGCAAAGAATAATGTTTTTTAACCAAATAGTTACATTTTCATTAAAATAATAAAATAAAATTTCTTTAGTAACAGATGAAGTTTTAAATCAAAAGGATAAATTTTCGGAAAAATAGTTAAATTTTCTGTTGAAAAAGATTTCAATCGAGTTTTCACGATCAAAATATGAATTTTTAAACGAAAAAATAATTTTCTATGTAAAAAATTTAATTTTCAATCCAAAAAGATAGTTATAAACAATAATAAATCCTAATAAGAATTCTGCAACCAAGTAAGATTCATTCTCTACCTAGAAATGAATTTTCAACTATTAGGTTGACCTTTTTTGAAAATAGTTGCATTTTCAATTGAATAGTTATATTCTTTGACCAAATAGAGAATTATTAAATAAAATATATACATTTTCAATCCGGGGTGGAATAATGAAATTTTCAGTTATGGGCTTGTTATCAAGTATGCAAAGAAACTCACTCTCTACTGCATTTATCCTAAACCGAAAAAAAATTGAAAAGGCTTAGCTGAAGCAGATGAAATAATTTTATTCAAAAAACACACATACATACGAAATTAAGTTTCTAAGAAAGCAGTTCAATATGCAGGCAAATAGTTATCTTTTTAACCCATTAATTGAGTTTTCTACAAGAAAAATAGAAATTTTCACGACGAATCAATTAATAAAAACACGACGAATCAATTAATTTGCAAGAAAAAACAGAAAAATAAGACTTTCAATTTGTAATTTCACGCGAAATTTCGCAGTAATTCCTGTCATCTCATTGGCTAACTACATTATAGAACCATTCAGATCCCGTCTGTTATGTTCCGTTCCATGATTCATTGATACCCTTCGACGTCATTTCGCGTTTGCCAGCACACAATTTAACATAGTACGCATAAAACCCTGACTATTTTCGGACTTGTGTATTATTTTCTAATTTATGTTTAACATTCAGAAAATTAGGAAGTACGGTTTAAAATTTTTTCTAAATAGAAGGTGTGATTTTTTCGACTTAAGACGAACCCGTTTTCTTCACGTGGCGCTTTTGAGGCTAAAACCACCTAATCGTATTTTTTTTCTTTTAACATACATAGAGAATGAACGTCATTCAAGATGACATAAGAGAGTTTATAATATATCTTTGATAATTTTTAGACTTCTTTACAATTATTATATACAAAGCGTCTTTAATCTAAAGTAATAAGTATAAAATAAAATTTCGTTTATAATGAACTTATTACTTAAGCAAAAGACGTTCTGTATATAATATATTATTTTGTATAAGCGCTAATGACTCTAAATTAAACTCAATTGAAAAAAAAAATTTTATTCTCTTGCAGGGCAATAAGGGAGAAAACTATTGTAAGGCCTATGAGGACCTTACAAGGGGCTTAGCTAGGCACTACAGAGGGCCACTTTATGGGCTCTTTAGAACTTCGACCTAATAATAGTCATTTTTTCAAGACTCAATTCTTTCTTCGACATACTAGCATCCGATAAATAGAAGGCCTTTATAATAATAATAATAATAATAATAATAATAATAATAATAGTAGTAGAAATTTCAATTCTATTAGTTCCTTGTAGAACTTTAAATAGAGTATGCCAAGAAATTCATTTAATTAAGAATGTACAAAATTAAATCGTTGCAATTTTTCCTACAAGAGGTAGAGTCATGGGATGGTGCTTCCCCACTTAAGACCTAGTACAAGCTTCTTCAGCGAGTATCCACAACTACGCCTTCCCAATCAGCAATCTAAACTGTCGTCTCACTCTTACAGCTGAGTAAAGATTTGTGTTGGTAGACACGAGACATGTGTCTCCGAAGTAAATAGAGCTGAATTTTACCTCGTAAAAGAGACCTGACCTCGTGTGCTCCACTTATGTTATCAATATATTTCGAATACGACGAACTTTATAAAACAGCTGCTTAGTAGACTTCACAATTTATTCTTCACACTACTGGATCTTCAAGCGAATAAAAAAAGAAGTAAGAGTTAAAATTTAAATCTAAAAATACAGCTACAATATTATTTTCTTAGGATAATTCAAGATTATCCAAAACTTCGGAATGAACACGCCACACTTGATAACGACTATTCTTCTTAGCCTTATTTTAGGAACGAGTAAGTGATATTTTTGCAACTATTTTTAAACATATTGCTTCATTCCTTTTGAGCTAAACACAACATTTTAATTTCATTTCTAACTTGTAAATTTGTTCAATAAGGAACAAGCATTCATTTTTTTAATTATTCAAATAATAAGAGTAACAATTTAGATCATTGGTTCTTATTGCACAGCTTTATCGTTTTTATTTGTTTCTCACAGATGCATGGAACTATAAGGATGCTAAAAAATGGGGCAACAAATATAAAAAATGTAAGGGAAGACATCAATCTCCCATACTTTTAAATCCTGCTGGCTCGCCTCCTTTTTCAAATTTCAAGAAAACAATCAGACTTACAGACTTTAACAAATTACCAGACAAGTTAACCATAAAGAATACTGGTCGCACTGGTATTAACCATTATTTATTTCAATTTATACATATAATTCTACTTTATTTTATTTGATTCATATATTTACTTTTCGTACAATAAAGTGGAAATGAAAGCCGAGTGGACAGGAGAAGCTCCAAAGTGTTATGGTGGACCCCTTGATGGGAAGTATGTGTTTGAAAAAGTCACTTTTCATTGGGCTCAAAAAAAGGTGAATGTTTTTAAATTATTGAATAATATCTAAATTGAATTAATGAGGATTTGCTAATTATAGTGGTGATTTTTTTCTACTTTAATTACAACAGAGTGACAAATAGAAAAATTGCATTAGAGAACACGATATTGTCGTATTTTCAGCTTTATTGACACCATGACAATACAGTATCGTGAAACTTGTAAATAGACTACGTCATGACCCCTTCATCTACAAAAAGTATACACAAACTGTTGCTTGAAAATAGAAAGACTAGATTATTTACTGAGATATTAATTTATTTCCAGTGGGCACAAAGTTTGGCGACGTCTTTACAACATCTTTACAACTTTAGGACATCCTATGTCCATGTCGTTAAGATGTCTTTACGATATCGTAAGTAAGTCGTATGATCTGACGATGACTTTACGACATCGCAAAGACACTGAAACGACATGAACATAGGATGTCGTAAAGATGTCGTAAAGATGTCGTAACGATGTCGTCAAATTTTGTGCCCACTGGGTTCTACCTCAGATATTCATGTTACAAATAATTATAAAGAACCCCGATCTTATTTGGAAAACAATCGACAAGAAAAATTCGCCAATTGTTTTATAACCAAAATTTCCAAAGAATTAGTCAATATTTTCACCGTATTGCCTTTTAGACGTAAAATAATCCCGTGTTTCTTTAATATTCTATTCTTAAAATTATGAAATCCTCCTTTATCAGTCAAAAATTCGATTTACAAATCAATCAGTAAAACTTTCACAAAAATATGAATTCATGTGGAGTTATTAATAGAGCCTTTACTGAAAATCATAACAAAGATCTCTCTTCTTTTATTCTCACGAATAAAAAGTGGATAGCCTTTGAAGCTTCGCCAAATGCAGAACAAGATCGAATGACGTAAGTCAAAAATTCTATCTGAATATTTTTGTTGTCGCTAACACTGAAAAAAAAACATTCGATAATAAATTTCATACAATGATTTTTGTTCAATAGGTACGATATGGAAATGAAAATGTTTTTTTATAAAGAACATTTGAAGTCATTTGAGAAAGCTGAATCGAAAAAGGGCGGTCTTGTCGTATTTAGCATGGGGCTCACGGTGTTTCGGGTAAGAAGTGCAAATTAATTAAATAAAATACTTTCCATCAATAAGTTGTACCATGTGTAAACTTATCGTGTACAATTCCGCCTTTTCTGGCTCCAGAAGGTGCTGCGTGATCCTTAACGATCAAAAAATTTTCTTAATATCAATCCCAAATATTTGTTTGGATACGTGCAAAAAAAAGGACCAGGAGTTTAAAAGTACCAATATGAAAAATTAACAATAAGAAAAAAACATTTTTCTCCTTATTGTCTAGTCAGCATTTTCAGACCCCTAGGCCAATGCTGGCTAGCTAATCAGGATTAAAGATGTCTCTAACCTTTAAATAGAAATATTTTTCGCATATTTCAAAAATAATAAAAGCAAAGTTTTTTTCTCTTATCATCTAGCAGTCTTTGAAATAATTGAAAACATTGAAAATCTAAAATAGATTTTCAGAATGCTGACTGAATAGCGCTAGATTAACTTTTTTGGACTAACGTCTGACCAAACAAAAACGTTTCACTTCTACTCAGCGCGATAATAAACCGTCTTGAAAGCGCACAGTGGGTTAATATAAAAAAAGAAGTTCAAAATGACATTTAAAACGCAATTGTGCATCGATTTTAGAATTTTATTTTAATTCATGACTAAATTTTTCATAAAATAGCGACAGTAAATTTATTATTTTATTGCTTAATCCATTTTTATGTCAACACAAACAGGGACAAAATTTCAATGTTTTTAATTTCATTTTCTATTTTTCAAACAAAAAATTTCTGCTCTTAAATCGGTTATTTTAATCTTGACAATGATACCTGATCATTAACATTTGAAATTAAATGTTATTTGTTTATTTTATAAACCAATTATATAAACAAATGTACATTTTGGGCGTTTTTGGGTGAAAAGAAGCCGCTTGTTTCTTCTGACCTTGTTACAATTCTATTGCCAATTAATTTTTCTGAAGAAAAATTTGCAACCTATTAATATTTGTATATTTTATAAACAAATGCACATTTTGGGCGATTTGAAGCTGAAATAAACCGCTTTGTCTTCTGTCTTTGCAAAAATTATATTACCAACAACGTTTTTTTAAAACAAATCTTACCACCCATCAATAACTGTTTCTTTTATAAACAATTTATATAAAAAAATATACATTTTGGATGCTTTTTAAGGCAGTATTCTACTGTGAAACGCTTAAAAATAAAGCTATTTTTGCGAATTTTTTCTGAAATTGTTAATAATTATATCGATGTAGGGTTTATTAGGATTAATTAATACACTCTTGAAATACATTTTTAAAAGAATTTCATTTACTTGATTGACTTTTTATACAAAAAAACGTCAGTCAAAGTCAACTCCTAAAAAAATCTGTAGTTTGGCGCTGTTGTAAAAATCTCGAGAATGGGCGGACTAAAATCAAAAAATTAAACAGCTTTAGATTTAATATGACTCCAGCAACCGGATGAACTAAAAGTTTAGAAAAAATTTTATTTTATCTATATTTTCTTGCAAAAAAACTGAGAAAATAAATTCACTCTTTTTAGTTTTGTTTTGTTTGTTGCCGCCATTTTGTTATTTTTGCATATATATCAGAAATCCTAGTTCAGCCGATTGCTGGAGTCATAATGAAGGAGTCACTTTTTCTTCTGACCTCGCTGAAATTATATTTATAACGATGTTTAATGACAAAATGTCACCATGAATTAATATTTGCCTATTTTATAAATGAATTATCTTAATGAATTCAAATATAAAGCTTTATTAAGGAAAAAGTTATCGTTTTTTCATCTGATCTTGTTCATATTATATTTGATGTTATACGGCCAATGATGTTCTATAGAAAAATGTTGCTAAATATCGCTAATTGTTTAGCTTATAAACAAATGTACATTGCAGATATTTATAGGCAGAAATAAGTTATTTTATTTTCATTATTTTTAAGCTATATTGACAATGAATTGCCTAGATGAAATTGTGTAATGTCTTACTATTAATTCACTTCAAAAACGAATTAGGTAAACAAATGCAAATTCCAAGCTTTTATAGGCAAAAAAATCTTTTTTTTATCTAGTCTGGTGAAAATGATACTGTGGATGATGTTCTTTGACAAAATTTTGCGATAAAATGGAATTCTTAAAATTTATAACAATTTACTTTTAAACTACGCACTGAAGGTCTTTATAGTCAGAAAAACTATCTTCTTTCTTTTAGCCTTGTTAAAATAATATTGGAAACGTTTTTTAGATGAAATATCGTAGAAAAATAGAATTCATAAAATTTATATACAATTTAAATGAAAAATACACATTCTATATATAACTTTTATCTCAACATAAATACGATGACAAACGCCTTCTTTTTGTCCACAAATGTCTAAAATTGACATTTATTTATATAATTTGTTTATAAAATGAACGAATCGCACAAAAATAATAACAAATATATATACATACATAATAAATAATACCAAAATTTTTTCTGAAAATGTTATTATTAATATATAATTTGAAAAATAATGTAGGAAATAACGATTGATTTTCGCTTAAAAACGCCTAAAATGTTCAGTTTTGATATAATTCGTTTATAAAATAAACGAATATTATTAGGTCGCAAAAAGTTTTTCGGGAAAAATTATTGGCATAATAATTTTATCAAGGTGAAAAAAATCACTTATTTTTGCTTAAAATCGCCGAAAATGTGCATTTGTTTGTATTAGTTGTTTATAAAATAAACAAATATTTATGGGTGGCAAAATTTTTGTAAGAAGCCACCATTGGAAATATAATTTTAGGAAGGTCAGGAAAAAAAGTATTTTTCGCTTAAAAACGCCCAAAATGTGCAGTTGTTTCATAATTAGTGTATAAAATAAACAAATAACTATGAAAATTAACTATAGAATTTAACGATTTTTTATCTTTCACATACTCTTGTGCATTAAATAAAATGGACGAGAAGTATAAGAAAAATGTTGTCTAAAAGATAAAAAATGACATTAAAAAAATCGACACTTTTTCACCGTTTGTATTAACGTAAATATTAAATAATAAAAAATAAAATAAAAAATGTACCCACATTTTTTTGTAAAATTTAGTCCTGAATTTTAAAAAATCTTGTAAAAACACTTGAAAGAATAAAAAATGTAATACACTGCAGTCCCGCTTTAGAAGTCGTTTGGGGGATACCCTTCATCTCCGTACTATCTCGAGACTCGGCAAACCATAAGCAATCAGGGCTGTTTGAATAATTTCTGTCTTCTTTTCTTCTGAACATTTTTTTGTTGTATTTTTTCAATTTTGATTTTATAATGTCACAATAAACGTGAAAGCATTTGTACTAAAAAATCAAACTTTATAAAAATACTGATTTTTAAGTATGTACGTGTATGTTTTAGGGTGGCCATTTCAATTTAAGAACAAAATATCCGGTTATTTCCCGTGTCTTTCTAAGTTCGCAAACATTTTCAACGGTCAATAAAATTTTTAAAAATCGAACTCTGGGGCTAAGCATTTTCCATGCATACTAATAAAAAATAAAGTAAAAATTAAAGCGCACAAAGTGGAACTCTTGAATTTGAAACTTTTAAAATTAACCTTTGAAAATTTTTAATTAAAGAACTTTGTATTATATTACTCAATATTTACACGCATATAATGGAAGGTAGTAACACTTCAATTAAAGAAGTTTAAATGAAATTAATTATTTTCGACTTATATAAATTAGAGAGTTCAAATATTGATACAAGCCGGGGTGTTACGAGTAGGTTTGTGACCCGACTGGATCTAAAGGAGGTGGAAGAGTGGAGGGCGATTGTGTTGAGGTCTATGGTGTGCGTGTGACTCGTCTATTGCACGGATGCTAGGCGGAAGGAGTGTGGAGAGCCGTCGTACCCTCCTGGGCAGAGGCTTCTCACCACAAGTTCGCCGGTGTCTTCTCGGGCGTGGCGAGTTGTTTGTACCCTCCTGGGCAGAGGCTACTTTACCACGACTTCTGGCTACTGCTGATTGGGGCTGGAAGCGATCCTCGGATGAGGTGAAGCTTGTAAGTGCTGGGAAGGAGGACCACAGAACGCACTATGGCCTTGGGATTGGAAGCGGAGGAGGATAAGGGAGAGAGACGGTAGTCTTTCACCGGAAGACCGACTTGAAGCGGCTAAGCGGCAGTGGTTTCACGTGCGCTGGCCGGGACAGGAAGATTTGGTCTTTCCAGACATACTTCTGGTTGAAGGATAGAGAAAAGGATGAAAGAATAAGCAGAGACAATCGGAGCCGCAAGAAAGGCTAACCGGTCCCCGAAATAACTATAGCTAAAGGCAATCGGGGTTGCGAAAAGCTTACCGGCCTAAGAAAGATAGAAAGAGAGGCCTACCGGAGCTGCTAGAAGAGCTTACCGACACAGAAGAGTGTAGAGAGATAGTAAAGCGATCGAGGCGGGGCTGCAAAGAACTTACCGACCTCTGAAAAAGAAAAGGAGAGCGGGCGGAGCAGCTAAGAGCTTACCGACTTAGTTGCGGGCGGAGCAACTAAGAGCTTACCGATTCTGGTCAATGAGTAAGTGAGCGAGTTGGTGGATGAAGAGGACTTGCGAGAGCAAGGAGAAAGAGAGAGGAAGGCTGCAATTATTTTTAGAATTCGAAAGCACGTTTATTCTCAAAAAATGGTACAACTGAAGCCAATATAAGAGTGCGTACTTTCGCTTTTTTGCTTTTTAACAATCTTTATTTAATATGAACCAGGATTTGTACATGAAAATATTATACAATAAGGTCTAAGATGAATACTGAAGAGGCAGCCATTTCTCGATGAGAAATTTTATCCTATTAAATAATCTATTTGATTTCGTTTACTATTCTAATTATTTACCATGATCGAATTAAATCTGTTATGAGTATCGGGTGAAAAGTTGTGTAAAAACCCATAAAGTTATCAAGATTTTATTCTTAGTTTCATAGCCAATTATTATGTTGTATATTACTTTCTTAAACATTTTGCTAATTGTGGGTAACGGACTGATTGGTCGGTAGCTGGCTGGTAACTTTTTATCTTTCCCGGCTTTTTTAGGAAAATTTTGTAATACAATGTTCTGAATACCATCCAGACCCGGTGCTTTTGTGGGTTTTATTCTCTTATCAATCTTTTTAATTCCTTCAGGGGAGGAAAGATCGATGACTTCTACATTAATTCTTGGGTTGGCTAATTCATGCCACCTAGAAATGACAATATCCTCAATAGCAGTGTCCCCCATGTCAGATATCATGCAATGGACTTTTTCATAATGTTCACTAATAAGTTGGACTTATCAGGGTCACAATGAACAAGTCCGTTCTCATCCCTCAAGGCGGGTATAGGTTGCATATTATTTTTTAAAAAGCATTTAGTAATTTTTCATATGGAACTATTTTGAGGGTTAAGGGTATTAGGCTTTCAATTCCATTTTTTATTATTATGTTTTGCAATTTTTTATTGATAGTATTTGTGAGTCTATTTTCAATTTTACGAATTTCATCGCTATGGTTTCTTTTACACATATTTCTTAATTGGTTTCTAGTTTGAATCAAAATCTTTAATTTCAGGAGGCAAGATATACATTGCTTTCCCTCCACACCCTTTAGTAAATGCAATAGATTTTACCATCGCATGTTTGACTACTACCACCAAGGTGCTAATGCTATTATCTAATTCGAACTCGGAATTGATGTTTTTTATTAATATTGAGGTTTTTATTGACAGACTACCGGAACGTAGCACACCTAGCCTGTTTATAATTAAGAAATTTTTGCTCTAGACAAATAATTTTGACAGAGTTAGATAACATAATTATGATGGGGAGATGATTCGAGTTAAGTTCATCCAGTATCTCTAGTTCAATGTCACATTTAATATTTTTAGCTAAGTCTATGTCAACCGTGCTAGGGGTGCCTTTATTATAAGGATATAAAGTATGGCCATTAGGATCAAGCATCTTGTACATTTTATTAATAGCAAAATCCAGAATTATCTTTCCATTATCATTATTATTGTTACAATTCCAAAAAGTATTTTTTGCATTTAGATCACCGTAAATAAGTAGTTTTTCCCCTAGTTTATTCAAGAGACAAAGATCATTATTAGAAATTTTTGCCTTGGGTGGATCGTAAACTGGAACGATTACTAACCCACTATTAAGTTTAATATTTACGGCTTCAAGGCTGTTAGTGCTTATTAACACTTCATGATACTGGATCACACTTTTGACAATGATCATAACCCAACCGCCTACGGTATTATCGCTTCTTTCTTTTCGGATAGATTCGTACCCAAAGAGTTTAAATTTTACACCACGTTTTAATTTTGTTCCATTTAAGAGCATTATGTCAATGTTATTTTCAACAATAAATTGCTTAAGTTCGCTTTGGTTTTCACGCAAATCATTAGCTTTCCAATGCCCCATTTTCAATTAATTAATATTAAAATTATTTACAGCCATTCTTGGTTAAAATTCTATAAAAAGTTTGAAGTATCTCTAAATCGTTATTACCATGACTTAAATTATGATTTAGTTCCCTAACAAGTTCTAACATCTTACCTATATCATATATTTGATTCAGTCTTCTAACTTCAGTCATTTATTCCTGCAGATCTTGAAGTTCTTGTCCCTGATGTCTTCTCTCAGTATCATGTAGATTTTGCCTTGTAGTACACGTTGTCGCTGGCTCAGATACCTGTCTCCTGACAGTAGGAAGAACAGAAAAGTTGGTTTTTGTTAGCACAGGAATACTGATCCTTTGCGGTTGTCTATCGTGCACATGCTTACGTCTGGATTCCACCTAGGCCAATTGTTTGAGATATTTTAGACACTTAGAGTAGTACGCCGAATGCAGCCCTGCGCAGTTTGCGCATTTAAGAGGAATTTCCTTCGTCTTCTTGCATGTAACTGTTAGATGATCTAAATCGCACTTGATGCATCTGGGAGTGTTTCTGCAGTATGTAGTCCCATATCTAAATCGCTGACATCGATGACATTGGGTGATCTTTCTCCTGTTTCTATACCGTTCCCAGTGTATTCGTACATAAGACAGGTAGCGGATCTCCTTATCCTTTTTAAGATCCGTGTTGTGTGGAAAGTCTATTAGATAGATGGGTTGATCTGTGGGAAGCTCGCCCTTAGTCTGAGTCTTCAGGATTGTAATTTTGTGACATTTAACTCCCTACCGGTTAAAGTCATCCTCAAGTGGAGTTTCGGGTCGCGTTTTATGAAGGATTTTAAAGTTGCGACAAATCCTGAATAATCATCCAACTCATGAGAGATTATTATAGGTGGCATCTTCTTCTTCTTTCCAGAGATTGCGTTGCACTTCTCTTCCTACACCTTTGCTGCTACGTCCTGTTTCTCATCCTGATTAATATTAGTCTCATCACACACATCACTGTTCTGTAAGAATTCATACCGATTTCTCAGAGACATCGCTGTCGGTTGTTCAGAATCATTCCTAGGTCTTTTAGCAGACCTGAGGCCCCACTTGTCAGGAATTTTCAAGTCTTGTTTCCACTAGCATAAATGCGAAGGTCATTGCACTAGACTATCACTATGATGCACTTTTTGTATAGTCCAAACTTTTCACTTAGCAATAACGTGCGCCAGCCGCCTTCATCGAATCTGCGTACTTTCACCTTCACGCACCCGCTAGTATTTCCGCCAAACGAGAGGCGGTCCGGTCAGCGATTGGCCCGGTGCTCTTAGCCACTCGCGTCGCTGATGGAGGGGCGTAGCAGCTGCCCCGTCCATCCGAGTCTATTCAAAGTTGAGCGCGCAGCTTGAATTTTGAAACGCTCGTAGCGATTTCGTACACGGTACGAAATCGAAAATTACAAAATTTACAAAAATGCGAAGAATAACAATAAAATTGCCGAAAATAAAATTTCCAAAAGTGGCGATATCCAAAATAGAATTACAGAGAATATAAAATCTGGAGAGTAGAAATACTAAAGTAAAGATATAAAATCACGGAGAATAACTAGAGCAAATATATACAAAGAAAAAATGAAAATATAGTGCATGCAAGTAAATATATAAAATAAACATAAGTTGCAGGAGAAACATTGAATGATTAAAATTTAGAAATAATTATAAAAGGAAAATAGAACTTTGGTAAAACTAGAGTAAAAATAAAAGAAACATCACAAGACGGGGACTCATTCCTGGCAAATTGGTTTAAATTGGTTCTCAAACTATGGAACCATAACAATATCAGATTGAATTCCAACAATATCAATCCATGTTATTATTTTCAATGCTCTAAATTGAAGAGTGAATTAAGGAACTTTAAAATTGTTTAAATTAAAAATATCAGCTTAAAAATAAAATCTAAAGTAGAAAATTTTTAAATTAAAAGATTTTAGAATTACGCATTCTAAAGTAAATGTTATCATTATTCAAAAACATAACAATTCAACTCATTATTTTAAAAGCTGTTAAGGCGAACTTCGATAGATTTTTCTTCTTAAGATTGATAAACTTCTTGGCCGAACCAAGCATTCTTCAAACTAGACTGTTTTGAGTCACCTGATTTCAGTTCGCCTAAAAGCTTATATGGCTTTTCGAAAGATAAATGCTTCCTTTTTTCTTACTTCGAAATTTCGTAACGCCTGGCCGCGCATAGTCTAAACACTAAGTGACTGAACACAAACTGAAGATAATGTCCTGCGACAGTTTTTCCACTGACTGAAAATGACTGAAGCAGGTCACCTTGTCCTCTATAACGGGAACTTTTTTGTGGGGCTGCAATGTAACTCTGTTTTAAAGAAAAATGCTATACTAAATATTTGTAATATAAATCTTTTTGTAAATACTAAAAATTATTTTAAATATTTTAAAATCCCTCGAAACTCTTTTAAAACTCTTGAAAATTCCTTGGAAGTTAAAAAAATACTCTAAACTTTTTAAAATCTATTGAAATACCTTCAAGTTATAAAAATATATTTAAAAAATACATTTCTACAAAAATAACAGAAAACACAAAACAGAGTTTGTCTGAAGGCAAAATCCTATATTATTGACACAATCGTAAAATTTCAGGAGGGATATGGTATTGCCGAACCTTTGTTTGACAACCTGGAAAAAAAAATTAATAAGGTGCGATCTCCAAATTCAACAGCAGAGATAACCCCTTTCCGCTTCGCAAGTATTTTTGATAAGCCTAGTAGAATGCTACCCTTTTATTACTACGAAGGCTCGCTAGATTATCCGCCTTGTTCAGAATCTGTGTCTTGGTTCATAATGGATTCTAATACTGGTATTGCCGATAGCCTAGTAAGAATCTAGATTTCTTTAAAATATATGCGCAAATCAGTCTGACATTTGGTTTAATACTATTATCTTGTATTCGCATTTTTTCTCTTTCAGATACGTAAAGTGAGGACAATAAAATTAGCCGAAGAAGACAAGTCGAATGTTAGACCTCCCCAGCCACTAAACAAACGTGAAGTTCATTTTGTGTGTAATTATGAAGGGCACGAGGATTGGGAGAAACAGTTCGACAGTAAACCGTCGCAAGCAAATGCAGATGCCTCTTTTAAAAATTTGCCTGCAGACGGCAGGGATTAGACAGTGTGAATATTTGATTTTCGTATGCAAATTTCTAAAAATAATTTAAATTGAAGTATTAAAATGAAATACAGTGTTTGCTTGCATTATCTGAGTCATTTCATGTACAGATCCTCGTAATTGCAAATCTAGGTATGGACTATTACTAAACTTTTTCCCATACTTGACTACTAGTAATATACCCTGCGAAGTTTAGTTTGATCAAATAGTGAATTCTGTTCTATGTATGGATCACAAAATACAAATGTTTGGACATTCATTGAAAAACATTCTTCTATGACAAAATATGATTTGGAATTTTTAGTAATAACAACTGAGAATATAAATATTGAAAATGATTAATTAGAAAATAAAATGTCGAGTTTGCCAGAAACTCCAACTGGAGGTAGTAAGGAAACAAGAAATTAAGAAAATGTGGCTAATAATATTAGCAAAGCAAAGAAAAATAAGGTATTTTTACATATTTTTTGTAAAATGATACAAATTTAAATAATTATGCAGGTAAATAAAAAATAAATGATTGATTTTTAATATTATATTCTTTATTACTTCTATTTCGTAAAAATTTGTGTAAGTAAGATTTAGGGAATATTTTATATGCATAAACTACTCTACAATACTGGCAATAAACGACACATCATTTTTTTATTAAAAATATTAAGGATGTTTTCAGTATAAAATCAAGCACATCACTAAATTTTTAACTTGATTTATGAAATCAGAAAAGATAGCCGCATTGCTAAGTCTGCCGAATTTAGGAAAATGAAAATAAATTTACTATGAAAAAAAAACAGTTTAATACTTAACAGTTTATTTTAAAATATTTAATTTAAGTTTTGTATTTTGTTTTTGCTTTAGAAATTAGCCATAATACTGATTTAATCTCCATATTACTGCATCGGTTTATTATGTTCTTCATAAGATTGTCTACAAACTCTATGTATGACTGAATACGTGCTAAACAATGTTTAACTAATTAGGGGCATAATCAGTAACAAGTTTAGTTTAAACAAAAACCGGAAAAATGAAGTTCTTTCCTAGCTAATATTGAAAATAAATTAAAGATACACTTGTTTTTCATTCACATTATATTTTTAATGTACACCAAAGTAAAGCACATTATTTACCAACATATATGTATAATAGCTGGCTAAATGGCGCGGTGCAACCAGGCTCTAAAGTTATTACCTCTCACGCGCAGGGTCGATGCTATTTGAATGATCCTATTTTGTTAACGAATGATTTAATTAAGGGGCTACGCCAGTTTCTCACTTTCGAAAAATCGATTTTTCGTTTTTGCATATTTCGATAGTATATTGTTCTGAGAATAATTTTCTAAAGTTATATGGTCGTGTCCTTAATAATTTTGAAATGGGAGCATACTAAGCGCATGGGAATTTGCCGAGAAGCGCGACATGACGCGTACACAGAAAAAAAATCTTGGTTTGAAAATAAAAGTGGGCTTCTTTCAAGATGTAACATAAAAAAGACCAGCTCCACTAAAAAGTAACATAGCTTGAACACTTTGAAACGAACTACTTATCGAACTACAAGTTAAACCCGATGTAGTCTGGCAAGTAGTCGGTATCAATAATATGGGCTAACATGAAGCTACTGCATGGTTTAGAAACTAGTTGTTAGCTAGACAGTAGGCTAGCTAAGAAAACAATTTATTTGAGAAAAAGAAACTTTTCTTTGGTATATCCTCATTATTGGATATATTATTATATTTATACGTCGTTTCATTATGCCAATACGTAAATATTCGCGTCTGTAGGTTATTCCGTGGTCTAGTTATTCTCTGAGTGAACAGAGTATCTACTCAAACGATTAAGAAACAGATAGGTGCGATGAGTACACGACGCGTCTCGCTCGGCTCGCTCATCTATTTTCACGCCACAATTTGTTCAATTTGGTTATAGCTGTTCAGACTCAGAGGTCTAACAGCTAGACCTTGAGGGCTAAGGCAAGCCTCATTGTCTTCTTCTTTTGAGTCCAAATCTTGCTGCCTCAGGTGGAAGACCATATGGGGCTTGATTTAAATACGAAAGACTAAGGGTTAGCCATAATTGTGTGGTTTTTTTAAAATTGAATACCCTTAATAGCTCTTTTTAAGACATAATTATTGCTAAATTTAATACATCAGCTTAATTTAAGGCAAAAGTGAAAAGAAGACCACCATAGAAGTGAGACTTTTTTTCTGTGTACCTCCTGGCTGAGAAACGGCACCAAGAGATCATTAGAGAGGCTCGGAAAACTCGTTCAAAAGCTGCAGCTGATGAGCAATCATTCCATAAGCAAGAGAAAGGTGAATTGTATGGCCCTGGAATAGCAAAACAACTGTAAGCATGAATCAGTAGTCAAAACTTTAAACGCGTTTTTCTCTAAACTGTATTTTTCAAAATGGCTCCAGTTGTAACTCGAAAACTAATTAACCGATCAGCTTAAAATTTTATACGGGTATTCGGGACATATTATTACATCGGATGAAGTACTATCTTTTTGATTTTCTGAAAAATGAAACTTTATTATGCGAAAAGCGCGCGTTTTTATCATGCAAAATCGAAACTTTTTTCAAAACCCTGCCATTTGTTAACTTTTAATATTTTCAAGAGATTTAGGTTCATCCAGTGGAGAATCTCATACAGTTTAAGGGAAATTTTTAATTTTTTATTTTAGGCATCCCGACGTGACGTACAACTGCAGCGGTTTTTTAAACTTTTTTTAGTACCTCCGCAGCGCCACATATAACTCTGCTTTAAATTAAAATTTATACTTTTTAGAATTTTGTTTTAAGAGGTAGTAAATACAATCATAAAATTGTAGACCATTCGACCACGTAGTTTTTTTTAATCCCGAAAAACCCTTAATTTGAGACCCGAGAAAAACTTTTTTATTCAACAAAACAAATCAATTTTCAAGTGAACATTATGTTAAGAACAGTTCGAGTGAAAAGTGTTTAAATTTTTATTTCAAAATATTAACATCCTTGTCTTACGGAGCAAGCTGAAATTAAAATATTTAGAAGATTGTATCTCACGCACGACCAAAATAGATAACTTTTGCCCCTGATAATAGGGGTGAAAGTAGCATATATTTGCCGGAAACTTCATTTTCGAGGCGAAAGTAAAATTTGTGGAGCGAAAGTAAAATAAGCGGGGCGAAAGTAAAATTAGAGAGGCGAAAGTGAAATTAGCGGGGCGAAAGCAAAATCAGCGGGCGAATATACCATTTTTGGGGTAAAAATAAAATTAGCGGGGCGAAAATAAAATGAGCGGGGCGAGAGTAAAATTTACGGGGTTAAAAATTCTTTCTTTTTCAAGTCGATACTTCCACTAAGGCTACTTATAATTTCATAATATCAATATTAATTTATTAATTATAAATATTAACTATAAGGGTTATTGGTAATTCTTGAAAAGTGTATCGCGAATTTAAAAAACGTCGAAGAAAAAGGTAAAAAAGAGAAATAGGAAAAAGAATGTGATCCGTATGTTAAACAAAAGAATTATGAGTTGCTTTCCGGTTATATTCTGGAATGCAAAAAATGTTTCCGAGAATCTCTGTCAATATAAATTAGAAAAATGTAAATAGTCAATAATTTTTGATTTTATTAAAAAACTAAGAAACTTTCGTCTAATGATGACTCAGCCGGAAGGTAATATTGTGAAACTCATAAACAGGCTACATCACCTGAAAATGAGAAAACAAAACAATTGACACACCTAATCTACTAAACATTTTTTTATTCACGTTAGAGGTAATGCCAGAAAAAATGGAGAAATTTAATTTAACACAACAGCATACTTCTGATTTCGAAGTTTCTAAAATAAAAGTTCAAACATTTTAAATTTATAAATACTCAAGTGTAAATAATTATGTATAATTATACCATTAAAAATCGTTAATGACTTGAATAAAAAAATCGAAAACTGAGAGGCTCCCAAATGAATATTCTGAAATTTTAACCTTTCAAAACTGTACAATTCAAAGCTTCAGGAGTCGAAAATTAGAATATATTAGAATTTTGCAATTCAAACTTTCAAATTGGTATTCTAGATGAATCTTGTTTAAATTAAATTCTATTTACAGTGTTATGGTGTTTTTATAAGCACTTTGCTTCCTGCTTATGAATAATTAGAAAATATATTTTCTTCTTGGTATAAGATGTAAAAATGAAAAATAAATACAAATAGGTCATTCAAAATGTCGCCCATCATGGAGCCTTTTTTTGTATAAGCATCAAATAATGAGTATGAGAACATTTCCACTAGAAAAATACATTTTTTAAGTTATACAAATGAACACAATTTCCTGAATCCTCGAAAAAATGTATTGGTATTATAGATGAATCGATTTGTTTGGGATTAATGTTTTTTTTTTATTTTTGCATCAACTTTAAATTATGTTTATAAAAAAGTATTATCATAAAATGCCTAATTTTTAAATATTTGAAAGCACTAAAAAAGGGTAATGGATTTTTTTAGAAGTCTTTGATTAGTTTTTATATATCTGCGGTGAAATTGACATCTCGAAATTTCGTCAATAAAACGATTTAAATTTTTTCGAAATTGTTACCATCACAAAGGTTCCTCTAAAAGCAAAGATAATAGCCAATTTCAATTGACTCGAATCTTGCACGATAAACAATTTTAGATTTGAGGCCTTCAAAAGCTATATTTTGAAACGAGAGAGACGAATTTCCAATATAAAAGATGAATTTTCAACCAACGGGCATTTCTTTTTAAAAAACTATTCATCAGGAGGAAGCATTAGCAAACAAAAAGCAATAATATTTGATGTTCCAAAAATGTTTGAAAAATTTAATTTACAAATAGGAGATTTTTCCAATCTTATTTTTTATGAATTACTAACATAGAATTAGTTTAAAAATAAATTATTAGAATTAAATAATTAACTAAGAATTTCCGCTCTGGATTTAAATATAACCCTTATTTAAGCTTTTTTTTTAGAAATACAATATACATTTGTTGAGGTGCTTTTGCATGTTGAGTTCAAAAAACAGAATAGTCTAATTGAATAAAAGGTTGTTTAATTTTAATTTTTTATATATTTAACACCTGAATTTATTTTTTGAATTTTCAACACGCTTGAGGAATTGAAGGATACTAATCGATTTCAAAAAAGTTTAACAGTATATTCAACTCATCAAGAACTAATATTATTATTATTATTATTACATTATTAAGCCATTTTCCTTTCGGGATAGGCGTGACACAAAGTCGTCATGTGAGGTTCCCCACTTGGGTCCATTAGTATCCAAGGCATATTTTTCTGTTCCGACATACTACTCTAGCTTCTTTTATGTCCATGCATTTTTTTATGCATGCTCTCGTGTTTCTGTGGCTTCTTATATCTCTTCTAACTAGGGTCTTATTTACACATTCCAACCATTCTTTCCGCGGTCTACCTTTGGGCGCGCTGCCATTTACTTTACCTTGATATACTTGTTCCATTAGTCGTTCATTTGGCATTCTCTTAACATGTCCGAACCATCTTACCGAATTCTTCCCCGTGCGCCAACTAGCGTCTCTTCTGCACAACATTCTTTGAGAATTATTTCGTTACTCACTTTATCCTTTAGAGTTTTCCCGCGTATCATGTGCAAGAATTTCATGTGAATTGCATTAACTTTACTCTTATCTTTTTCTTGATAGGTCCATGACTCGCTAGTGTATAGTATAGTCAGTACAAATATAAAGTTATGTGTTGACATTTTAGCTTTATTTGATATATTTTCACTTCTGATAAGGGGCCCTGCTCTACCAATAAGCTTCTTACCTTCAGTTATGCGTCTATCTAACTCCTCCTCTATCTTCGCGTCCCTGGTAAATAAGGTACCAAGGTACACGAACTTATCAACTTGCTCATTTCTCTCATCATTTAATATAATATAGCATAGTGTTTTCTCACTCTTTCCTTCGAACACTATAGTTTTTATTTTATTTGCGTTAATTTTGAGGCCCATGCTCTTCATGCTTGCATTCAGTTTATTTAACATTCTTTGCAAGTCTTCGATAGACTCTACTATAACAACCTTAT
>NC_046660.1:50230817-50232352 GCF_010883055.1 Belonocnema kinseyi
TTTATTTGCGTTAATTTTGAGGCCCATGCTCTTCATGCTTGCATTCAGTTTATTTAACATTCTTTGCAAGTCTTCGATAGACTCTACTATAACAACCTTATCATCTGCGAACGCTAACCCACGTACCCTTACAGTTTCAAGATTCACACCCTCTTCGTCGAAAAGAGCCATTCTTAAACACTTGTACATAAATAATATAAATAACCATGAAGAAATAACGCATCATTGTCTAACTCTGTGAATAATATCGAAACAGTCACTCAAATTCCCATGTACCCTTACACTTGCTTTGTTACCCGTATATATTGTTTTTATAGCATGTAGAGGCCACCCATTGATTCCGTACTCATTCAAAACTTCCCAAATAACGTACTTCCCATAAGAAAGAAAATTTTGTCTAAACTTCATCCAGAATCTTCAGTATAAGCTGCGTCGAGTTTAAACTCAAAATTTCTCTTTACAATTAGTCATTGAATATAAATATGATACTACTGTTTAAAAAGCATGCCCATAAGTTTGTTTTATAGGGTACCAAAAAACCATCATGAGTGAAAAAATGAGTTTTGTGAGTTTTTAGTGCTAGTTATGATTTTTTGCTGTTTTTTTAAAGCAAATTGTTTAAAATACATAAAATACTACTTTATACTACTTATAAGATGTCCATGTAACTTGTTTAAAAAATTTCTTATTATTAACAGCAATTTTCTCGTAGAATAGACATAGAAAGTAGCGATTCTTTCTAAAATGTTCTACTTATTGTCGTATTTTCAAACAAAAGGAGGCACTAGTTTATTAATGTTGATAAATATAATATTTTAAAAACTTTATATTTATCGTCAATAATACCGTCTATCAATAATGCTAGAAATTGCAGTTTTCTCTGGAAATTTGAACTTTTTGTCTACTTGTTAAAAGGGATGACTTGATAAATAATTTAGTTTAGCAAAGAAAATTGTTTAGACGAATTGATTTTTTTATGAATGTCTTTAATCTTCATGTATATTAATGTCAGATAGCTTCGGATTTTTTCAAAAATTTGAAACTCATTGTCCATTTTTCACCTAATAAGGTAATAATTAATGTATGTTAACAAAAATACTTGTATAAACAACTTATTAGTGTTTTTAACTATCTTCTCTTGAATAAATGCTAAAAAATCTCTGTTTCTTGTAAAACTATTGCCTTTGCTTGACTGTTTTTAGTTCTTATCAAACAATAAATGAGAAACAGAGAGAATTATTTACTAAACCATCTTTTCCTAACGTCCTTCTGATAAAAGACAGCTTGAAGTAATCATAAATTGCTTGAATAAGCATGCTTGTTAAACTGTAATAATTTTAACCTCACTGAGTAAAAAGTGTATAAAAAGTTTAAAATTTTAGAAGAAACCGCAACTATCTAGCATTAATAATAAGTAGACAATTATGAACAATAATAATTTGTATAAATTTCAGAAAACACCGCAAACTTCTAAAATTATTGAAGCAGAATATTATCATGAATAATAACACAGCCACACAAAAAAAAGTGTGCGG
>NC_046660.1:50232452-50234573 GCF_010883055.1 Belonocnema kinseyi
ATAATTTGTATAAATTTCAGAAAACACCGCAAACTTCTAAAATTATTGAAGCAGAATATTATCATGAATAATAACACAGCCACACAAAAAAAAGTGTGCGGATCTGGTAACAAGACACACGTTTTCCCATGGATTTTGGGGCGCTAAATTCAAATTCGGTATCAAAAATCACCCATCACGTCATGCTTGAGCCATAACCTCAAAAAATGACGAAAAATCATGCACTGAGGCAAATAAATTTGAAAATAATGCCAGTGATGCAAATTTTCACTTCAAAAACATTTCGACAACTGTGAAGGATCAACCCTTGCCCGATATCAACTTATTTAACATAACTTTACCCAACACAACCTGACCTCACCTTACCTGAATTAACAGAAATTTATTGAACTGCACGTAAAGCTCTGGAAGCATATTTTCCCAGTAGCAAATGTGTGCTACATCGAATGTGTCAACTCGAGCCTAAACTAGAAATAAATCTAACCTAACCTAACCTAACCTAGCCTCACGAAACACAATTAAACTGATTGTGTTGTCTCGTTGTGTTTGCGGTACCGTTTGAATCTGCTTGGGCTTAACCTGCAAAGAGGTCAAACCTATCCTAACCTAAAAAAACCTGACCTAACATAACCTAACTTAACTTCACGTAACACAATTAAACTCATTGTGTTGTCCCGTTGTGTTTGCGGTACCGTTTCATTCAGCTTCGGCTTAACCTATATAGAGGTTTAACCTATCCTAACCTAACAAAACCTGACCTAACCTAGCCGAATGAAATTCAATCACACGTGTAGCTATGTAAGTGTACGGTTCTCAGTCTTAAATGTGTGCTATATTTAATAGGTTAACTCGATCTTAACCTACAAATGAATCTAACTTAACAGACCCTAACGAAATTTTGCTTAACGCAACACAACTTAACTTAAGTGTTCCCGTTGTAACACAATAAAATTCACTTCATTGTACTACAGGTGGTTAAAAATTTAGACGCACATTACTCATTTGAAGAAACTTAGAACTACAAGTAGAATTGACCCCATTTCAATTAACCTGACAATGTTTGTATCATTTAAAATGTAGAACTGTAACTTAAACATGCAAATGAATAAGAGTTTTATTCAAAAATTTTTTCTCTCTGCTTTTCTTAGACTTAAGGGATATATTTATACTATCTTTCACGTTTACTCCAGACATTTACTGCTATTAATGTCAAAATACGAAAGTACGCAAGAACAGGGTTGCCAGCGTAATCGGTTAGGTTAGGTCAGGTTTTGTTAGGTTAGGATAGGTTAAACCTCTATGTGAAAAATTTATTTAAAAAGCCGGCGACTTTCTAACTTTATTCTAAGATAAAGTTAATAAAAATATTAATGAACTGTTTAAACATTTTACTTAAACATCTAATTGACAGCATGGAGTAGTATCTTACGCATTGGAAACAATTTACAAGTAGAAACCGCCAAAAAATCATAATTAACGACAGAAACTCGGAAAAACCGATTTTTACATTTATAGAGTTTTTACGGTGCCCTGTGAAATAAACTTATGGGACTGAAATTAAGAAAAAAATAATTCTATTCATATTCTGTGAGTAATTGTGAAGAGAAATGTTGATTTGAATACGAATCAGCTATTATTGATGATTCGAAATAAAATGTACAAAAAAATCTTTTTCTTATGGTAAATACATGCTAAACTATAGGAGGCCTACCCCACCTTTAAATATCGTTTTCTTGTTAACAAAATATACATATTTATTTTCATGGGTCTTAACAAATTTCTGCGTGATATGAATGAAAATTTGAAACAAAAAAATTTTGGGCCCACATTTTTTTTCGAATTTTGAGTCATACAGCTCTGAATTTTTTTAATTTAGAAACAAATAGATGCATTTTTTATCATATTTAAAAGGTTCCATAAGCTTCATTATTTTATTTTAATATCAAGATCTGTCATTTCTATTTTACTTATGATCTTTTTAATTATACCCTGGTCAAAATATATATTTATTGGAAGTATTTTACAATAAGAAGCCTGAGTGTATACATGACGCAACCTGATAATAATATGTTGCAACTTGTGAATCGGCAACGTCACCTTGAAATGATAAAAATAAAATTA
>NC_046660.1:50234673-50236784 GCF_010883055.1 Belonocnema kinseyi
TAATTTTATTTTTATCATTTCAAGGTGACGTTGCCGATTCACAAGTTGCAACATATTATTATCAGGTTGCGTCATGTATACACTCAGGCTTCTTATTGTAAACTACTTCCAATAAATATATATTTTGACCAGGGTATAATTAAAAAGATCATAAGTAAAATAGAAATGGCAGATCTTGATATTAAAACAAAATGATTAAGCTTATGGAACCTTTTAAATATGATAAAAAACGCATCTATTTGTTTCTAAATTTAAAAAATTCAGAGCTGTATGAATCAAAATTCGAAAAAAAATGTGGGCCCAAAATTTTTTTGTTTAAAATTTTCATTCATATCACGCAGAAATTTACTAAGACCCATGAAAATAAATGTGTATATTTTGTTAACAAGAAAACGATATTTAAAGGTGGGGTAGGCCTCCTATAGTTTAGCATGTATTTACCATAAGAAAAAGATTTTTTTGTACATTTTATTTAGAATCATCAATAATAGCTGATTCGTATTCAAATCAACATTTCTCTTCACAATTACTCACAGAATATGAATAGAATTATTTTTTCCTTAATTTCAGTCCCATAAGTTTATTTCACAGGGCACCGTAAAAACTCTATAAATGTAAAAATCTGTTTTTGCGAGTTTCTGTCGTTAATTATGATTTTTTGGCTGTTTCTACATGTAAATTGTTTCCAATGCGTAAGATACTACTCCATGCTGTCAATTAGATGTTTAAGTAAAATGTTTAAACAGTTCATTAATATTTTTATTAACTTTATCTCAGAATAAAGTTAGAAAGTCGCCGGCTTTTTAAATAAATTTTTCATATAGAGGTTTAACCTATACTAACCTAACAAAACCTGACCTAACCTAACCGATTACGCTGGCAACCCTGTTCTTGCGTACTTTCATATTTTGACATTAATAGCAGTAAATGTCTGGAGTAAACGTGAAAGATAGTATAAATATATCCCTTAAGTCTAAGAAAAGCAGAGGGAAAAATTTTTTGAATAAAACTCTTATTCATTTGCATGTTTAAGTTACAGTTCTACATTTTAAATGATACAAACATTGTCAGGTTAATTGAAATGGGGTCAATTCTACTTGTAGTTCTAAGTTTCTTCAAATGAGTAATGTGCGTCTAAATTTTTAACCACCTGTAGTGCAATGAAGTGAACTTTATTGTGTTACAACGGGAACACTTAAGTTAAGTTGTGTTGCGTTAAGAAAAATTTCGTTAGGGTCTGTTAAGTTAGATTCATTTGTAGGTTAAGATCGAGTTAACCTATTAAATAGATCACACATTTAAGACTGAGAACTGTACGCTTACAAAGCTACACGTGTGGTTGAATTTCATTCGGCTAGCTTAGGTTAGGTCAGGTTTTGTTAGGTTAGGATTGGTCAGATCTCTATGTAGGTTAAGCCGAAGCTGAATGAAACGGTACCGCAAACACAACGGGACAACACAATGACTTTAATTGTGTTACGTGAAGTTAAGTTAGGTTAGGTTAGGTCAGGCTTTTTTAGGTTAGGATAGGTTTGACCTCTTTGCAGGTTAAACCCAAGCAGATTCAAACGGTACCGCAAACACAACGAGACAACAGAATCAGTTTAATTGTGTTTCGTGAGGTTAGGTTAGATTTATTTCTAGGTTAGGCTCGAGTTGACCCATTCGATGTAGCACACATTTGCTATTGGGAAAATATGATTCCAGAGCTTTACGTGTAGTTCAATAAATTTCTGTTAATTCAGGTTAGGTGAGGTCACGTTGTGTTGGGTAAAGTTATGTTAAATAAGTTGATATCGGGCAAGGGTTGATCCTTCACAGTTGTCGAAATGTTTTTGAAGTGAAAATTTGCATCACTGGTATTATTTTCAAATTTTTTTGCCTCAGTGCATGATTTTTCGTCATTTTTTGAGGTTATGGCTCAACCATGAAGTAATGGGTGATTTTTGATACCGAATTTGAATTCAGCGCCCCAAAATCCATGGGAAAACGTGTGTCTTGTTACCAGTTCCGCACACTTTTTTTTGTGTGGCTGTGTTATTATTCATGATAATATTCTGCTTCAATAATTTTAGAAGTTTGCGGTGTTTTCTGAAATTTATACAAATTAT
>NC_046660.1:50236884-50243010 GCF_010883055.1 Belonocnema kinseyi
TTACAATAAGAAGCCTGAGTGTATACATGACGCAACCTGATAATAATATGTTGCAACTTGTGAATCGGCAACGTCACCTTGAAATGATAAAAATAAAATTATTAACACGCTTAATCAATTTCAACTCAGATTATTTAAATCATAAATTATTCCACAGAAACGCTACGAACTTTGATAAAGCTTAACAGCAAAAATGATCCACCAACCTTTTTTTAATTTCGATTCACGTAAACTAAAAATTAAGACATTTGCTCAATCTAAAAGTCACAATATTTATGTATATTTTATTGAAAATCCAACTTTTTAAAATTTAAATCTGTTTCATTGTATTGGCTTTAAAATTAGACACTATTGAAAAAGTAAATACGCAAAATTTTTATGATCTCAAGGCAATAATCGTCATTTTTAAATAAGTAACAATTTGAAGCCTTAAAAACTGAAATTCTTTCAATTTTAAATCTTTCCAGTTATAAAAATAGACTAATTTTAAATTTCAAGTCAATAGAAACATACAGTATTAAATCAACAGCCAGCCTCAAATTTCGTAATTAAAAATTTCAAACCTCTGAGACTGAAGAATAGCCAATTAAAAGCAGGAAAATATTGAATACTTTTTTGAGTACCAAAAATAATGTGCATTTTTATATTGCCAATGGTTAGAATCAAACGACTAAAATTTTTCAGACTTGTAAAAAATATAGCCACTCGAAAATTATAAGGTTAAAAATTATGCATTCCAAAGTCATAAATTGGAATCTTAGAAAAAACATCAATTTTATGAACAGGTACATTAGAGTGCTTTGAAGAAATATATTATTGGAGTTTCTTATTTGCTAATACGTAGGAGATAATACATCTCAAGGCGACCAATGTTCTCTGGGAATAAATTTTTTTAACCTCCAGAAACAAAAAGAATTATGCATCTATAAAGTCTTTCAGCTTAAAATATTCTTAATTTTCAAATAATTAGATTGTCACAATCTTCATTTATAATTTCTTAATGTTTACAGAAATTACATTAACATATAATAAATCAGAATTTTCTAATTTGTAAACGTTAAAAAGGTCAATTATCTATGAAATTACGAAGTAAAAATGGTTCAATTTTAAAAAGCTTTCAATATTTTATCAAAAATATTGCTTTTTTCATAACATTTTGTTTCATTGCATCTCAAACACAAAATTGATCAGGAAAAATGACCCTAATATTCGTGTCCGATTCGATGATCTTTATCTTTGTGCCTTTTGCAAGCAGATTGGTAATTTCTAACTTGAATTATCGCAGGATAATGTTATAATTAGAAAAAAATTGTTGTTTGAAAATTCCTATTTTGAAATCACAATCTATAGAACATTTTTTGGGTGCAATTTTTAAGTTGCGGTGGCTAAAAATCATTGGAAAATACAGCAGGCGCTGAGTGCACAGAATGACTGTAAACTAGTGTAATTAGATGCTTATATACATTTTTAAACAATTTATGATTCTTTTTAGAAATTTTCTCTTAGAATTAAATTATTTTCTTCTGTATTACTGCCAAACTGTTGCGGTTTTTTCTTATGTTTTTAAAACTTTTTTTCACTTTTCAATTAGTGAGTGTGCAAGGAAGTTCACTTCATGAATAATGTGGAAGATGAAATTTACGTAATTTTTTCCTCTCTATGGAAAATTTTTAGTAATCACGATAAGAGAGATAAGAATGCCGGCCTATATAAT
Organism: Belonocnema kinseyi; assembly: GCF_010883055.1. Classification (NCBI taxonomy): domain Eukaryota; kingdom Metazoa; phylum Arthropoda; class Insecta; order Hymenoptera; family Cynipidae; genus Belonocnema; species Belonocnema kinseyi. The sequence goes on from NC_046660.1 coordinate 50,238,599, forward strand.
AACCACTTTTTTTAAAGCAAACTCTTTCTTCAAGATACTAGCATCTATTTTAAAAAATTCACAATCTATTAATCACACTGTTGGATCATTAAGGAAACTAAAATACAAGTAAGAGCTTAAATTTAAATCCAAAAATACATCTGTAATATTGTTCTCTTCCTATGATTCTAGAATATATAGCTAGGAATATATCAGCTGCACTTGATAACGACTATTATTTTCAGTGTTATTTTAGCAGCGAGTAAGTGATATTTTCAAAACTATTTTTAAACATATTTAAACATGTCGTTTGAGATAAAAAAAAATTATGTTGTGATTTTTAAATTGTGAATTTTTTAAATAATGTACAGGGTGTGAATTCGATCTCCAGTGTTTTCACTTTATTAATATTTATATTTATATGGTGCTCATTACGCTAGCACTTTTCTTTCCGTTAGCAAACGTATTAGCTTCTTCATCGAGGAAAAATTTGTGATTTTTTACATGAAAGACAAACTAATATTTTCAGTTTAATTAATTTAGAAATAGAAATTTACAAAATATGGAAATCTACAAAATAAAACACAAAAAAATGTTTAATACAATGACAAATGAGATAAATAAAATTATATTTAAAATAGTAATTTATCGAGCTGGTAAAGGGGAGGGGAAAGTTCTGTAGCACCTAATCCTTCCTGAGCTTTATACTAAGATGATATAAGTCAATATTAAATTTTCAATTTAAAAAACCAATACTAAGATTAAAAAAAAAAATTAATGCTATTACATTTCCTATCACTGTCAGTCAGGATAATTTTATTTGAAAATTTATAATCAAAACGTCATTTTCATTCATCACAGAAAAAACAAAGGATAAAGGTTGCATCGGTTTTAGTCGAATGATTGGCTGGTACAGAAATTAATGTTATCGAATAAACTTGACATGAAACTGAGATAATTTCGAGTTTTTGAAATGTCTCGGAAAAAATTTTCAGTGAAAACCCGCCACTTGCTATGTACTTGTCCGTAAAGCAAAGAACACGAAACTAAGCATGAAATCGATCTAAAAATCTGGAAATAGAGTTTTAAAAACATTGCAATCATTACAATTTTATTTTAAAATAATTGCACCTATCGCGCACAAATGAAAATATATTTTTCGTGACTGGAAATAAATTGACACCCGGCTGAAAAATCGCCATGTCCACAATGATCTTAACCATTGTTCAGAAATTGGGATATCGAAATCTCCGTCTTGGTATTTTATTCATGAAATTATTTTTAAAAATGAAATTTAAAATAGACTTTTATATTAGGATTGATGTTTAATCCTTAATATTCAATTTAAATTTTATTCAGAAATAAATGAAAGATGAAACTTATTTATCGTATTATAAATCATATTAATTCTTCAATTTTGAAATGAATTCTATTCATATTTTTCGACTAGTTCGAAAACATAAGATAGTTGCTCTTTCAAGTTCTCCATTTATATTCACGAAAAATACGTTTCGATTCGTTCCCGATAAATATAATTATATTCAAAATTAGAATGAAGTAAGCAAATAGTCTTTTGAAAACTTGTGTCCTGATTTATAGCTCGAATTCGCTCATATTTTTCCGTTTTTTTATGTTGCTGCTAAAAATGTAGAAGGCGACAGCTTTTATTTTATTGCATGATAAACTTTCGACAAATATCACATAAACTTCAACAGTAGAAAATTTTACATGCAACAAAATTTAACTTTCTGTATCAATTTTGAATTATGTTAATAAAACAACTTTGACTATAAAAACCCGTTTTTTTAATATTATGCACAGCCATAGCTTTCTGACTTTTTAATATAATGTATAAATATTATAAGTCAATCGATTCGTCTCGAATCAACAAATCTCTTCTATTCTCACGTCAAATTTAAATTATGAGAATGAGAAAATTTCGACTATAAAGATAGACTTGTGAAGGACTTTTTTTATCTTTTCGTCAACTTTGAATTATGTTAAAGAAAAAAGTTTTACTGAAAAAGATCGAATTTAAAAATAATAATAAACGCTGAAAAATGAATAAATATATTTTTTTAATCTTTCTATCCGTTTTAAGATATAAGTGCTGAAAATACGTCCTGAAAATTTTATCAATTTATGTAAAGCCGTTTTCAAGTTATCGTGTTCACAAGAAAATGTGACATCTACACGAAAGCACACACACACACACACATCTGGGCAATTGCTTAGAACATTGTATAAGACATTTTTGAATTGAGGAACGTATGAACGCTTTCTCTATTAAGAAGCAAAGAGCGTTCCTTATTTATAAATTGTCTAAGTAATAAGGGTAATAATTTAGATAAATGCTTCTTATACCAGGACTTATAATTTTTATTTGTTCCTCACAGGCGCATTCAGTTATAAAGATGCTAAGAACTGGGGCAAAAAATATCCAAAATGTAATGGAGGACATCAATCTCCCATACTTTTAAAGCCAATTAGGCCCGCCTGGTTTTTCAAATTTGAAGAAAACTCTCAGCCTTAAAGACTTTCAGAAATTACCAAAAAAACTGAGCATAAAGAATACTGGTCACACTGGTATTAAATAGGATTTATTATAATTTATAAATTTAATTCTGCTACATTTTATTTTATACATTCTCTAACTTTTATTACAATGTAGTGGAACTGAAAGCCGATTGGCATGGAGAACCGCCAACAGTTACTGGTGGTCCCCTTAATGGGAAATACATACTTGAAAAAACGACTTTTCATTGGGCCCAAAAGAAGGTAAATATTTTTAAATTTTTGAATTATTTATAAATTAGTTATTAGAAATTCAGTAACTATACCATTGTTATTTTGCTACTTGAATTAGAAGAAAGTTACAAATAAAAAAGTAATATTAAAGATTGCGATATTGTCGCATTTTGAACTTCATTAATACAATGAGAATGCAGTATCGTGAAACTAGTAAATAGACTACGTTATACAGAAGGAGGGTATGCACTTTTTTCATTTAAAAATGTTCCAAGCCTTCAATTTTGGTCCGATTAAAAATTTGTTTTGAATTGAAATTCATTAAATTCTAAAGAGCTTGATGTTCCGAACTTTTGTCTCCTCTATTTGTTCATTAATCATTTTTCCACTCAAAGTATGGAAAAACTGAAAATTGGGATATCAAAATTTTTTACGCTTTATTAACTCATCAGGAAAACTTTATACTGTCTTAATTAAATGTTTACAGACTTATGAAATACAAATAATTTGTTTAATATTCTCTTTATTTGCTATAAACAAATTTTATTAACAAATTGACAAATCGTCTTATTATCGGTAAAAAAACTGTTTTTTTTTTGTTATTGCTAAAAGTACTTTATGTCAATGTATGAATGGCATTTAATTACTAAAATAAGTTAAACGTTTGTAATAACCATTGTTATAAACAACTCTTGTGTCAAAATATTAAAATTTGAGATTTTTTCGAATTGTAATTTCCTTTGACCGCTAGAACGACTTCAGGTTTTTCTCAGAATAATACATATTCAATAATAATTTATAAAATATAAAAATTTAAATTAATTAAAACAAATTAAATAAAGAAATTCCAAATGTTGGCCCTTTCGAATAGAAATTTTTTTTAGCAATAAAAATGTTTTAAGCTATTGAAGAATTGACAGCTAGCCACAAGAATATTAGAAAAGTTAACAATAACCACTGTTAATAACAACTCTGTTGACAAAATATTGAAACTTAAGATTTCATCAACTTAAAATTTGTCACTTGCAGTCATTCGTCCAATGGCTCAAAAGATTTCCAGTGCAAAATTTTTGTTTTCTATGTGAAAGGACCAAAATTTTGAATTTATTTATCTAATTTGTTTATAAAAATTCGAATTGTTATATTTCATTAAATATTATTAAATATTTATTATTCTAAGGAATGCTTTAAGTCATTCCAGCAATTGAAGGAAGTTTTAGCTTGAAAAAATCTCAAATTTTAATATTTTGTCACAACGGTTATTTTAAACTTTTAAATTAGTTTTGTAACTAAATGTTGTTCCTAAATTAATATGAAGCACTTGTAGCCCACAAAATTTTACCGATAATAAGAATATTGGTTATATTTTAATCAATTATTTTATTATTTTTTAAAATTAAAAATCGGACCAAAAGTGAAGGATCTGGACATTTTTGAACGAAAAAAGTTAATTTCCTCCTACTGCGCGTCATGTCGCCTTCACGTAAATAACTGCCATGACTTGAAAAAAACACCATTAACTGCAGAACATCGAAAACTTAGTTTCCTATATAGTTCAAATCATGAAGAAAAGATATATCTAATTATTAAAATATTTTTTCCCAGTGGTGAATAACTTTTTAAAGGATTATTGCTAATTTTTGGGAAAGCACCAGTAAATTATTTTTGAAACCCTGTTTTTTAAT
>NC_046660.1:50243110-50246770 GCF_010883055.1 Belonocnema kinseyi
TATTAAAATATTTTTTCCCAGTGGTGAATAACTTTTTAAAGGATTATTGCTAATTTTTGGGAAAGCACCAGTAAATTATTTTTGAAACCCTGTTTTTTAATTGGTTATCAAATTCGAAAATATATTATATTCATGATCGACATATACTTACATTCCTTATGAGCTTTTATCAGTTCTGAAAAATGCAAATTATTTGTACCTTAACCCTTAAAAATTGATATTACTTTAATTAAATTGAATTGTAAAAAAATTAAAAATTTTTAAATTGTCAATTATAATTTTCGAAATAGTTGAGTTTTAATTTTAAATGCACCAATTTTTTAGCTTTAAATTCTTCGAAATCGCATAATATCTTATAAAAGACTTGATAATTTCACACTTTTCTATTTAAAGTATTCGTAATTAAATTATTTCAAATTGAGTGCCTCCCGATCAAATTTTTAAATGTTTAGAATTGAACATTGTTTAATTATGAATAGGGAAACTGAATTTGTTGTTGATTTCAGAAGAATTTGTCAAATTAATTTTTATGATGAAGCACTTTAATTTGATTTAATATAAAAACAGTTTTATAGAATTTCAGAAGCTTTTTCTATAAAGTATTTAATTCAATTTTCACTTTCAAACTATTAAATATTGATTGCTCTGAAATTAAATGTATTAAGATTAAAAAGTTTGAACTTTAAAATAATTTATCTTTGAATGCTTTTAAACGCTATACTGCTCTTGTTAATCTGAATTTTAAATTATCTATTTTTGAAATTTCTGATCGGAAAATATGCAATTTAAAATTTTTTTTAATTTTTCTGTTTTATCATTTTAATCTAAAATTATTCAATTTTGCGATTTTTGAATTTAAAATAAAAAAAGTTAAAATACACTTTTAAATTTAAGTTTGAAAGAGGAAACAGAACGCACGTTCTAGTTATCGAACTATAATTATAATTAACTATTTACTCAGACGCATAACATCGCTATTTTCAATCTATTTATTTGATTCATAGCAAAAAATTACTGCTAAATAACTGGCGGCTACTTCCTTGAAAAAGCAGTATTTTATTTATGAATAAATGAAATAATAAAAATTTGATCAAACAATTGTTTTTTACATTAATAAATTTTTCACTGTCATGAAAATGTTCTTAAAATGTAAAAGTTAGTTATTCACTCTTAATTGTACGGAAAAAAATTAAGTTTGTACCTCCAAAAATAGCCAAATAGTGCAAATGTTAATTAGGGTATTTTAAAAAATTATTAATTTTTATTTGTTGGGCAAATATTATACTTAGATTTTATTGGCTTTTAATTTTTTTTTTAAATTAAAAATCAAATAATCTTTACATACTTGCATGATGATACAAAGTTTTATTTATTTAAATTCCCGGATATGGATTGGAATGTGAATTTGTGAATGCAGTGTAAATATAAAACACCACAATTAAACAAAGCAACCACAATTTCGTATTAATTACTGATTCATTCGGGCCCATTTTGCGGCTTAATATCAAATAACCATTTTGTAACGATTTTTTTTACAAAAATGAAAAGATGATATGCAAATTAGTCAAGAACATAAAAAAAACTGCAGAAAATTAAATATAATCTTAGATACACGGGATTAAAGATTCGAACAGTTCTCGTCGATTTTCTCGACTTCATTCATTTTCTAGTTGACGGTGTTTTTTCAAATCATGACAAATAATGTATTCACAATCTGTTGCTATAAGATGGAAACACTAGAACATTTACACATTGAATCTATTTTACCTAAAATATATTCACGATCTAAATAATTATGCGAAATTCTGGTTTTAAATCGAAAGCAATCGTCAAATTTAACTAATTATTTAAGGACTGAAATTACCGAAGAATTAGTCAATGTTTCAACCTAAAACCTTTCTTTTGGGAAAATCAACTTATGATTTTTTACTGTTCCACTCGTGAAAGAATAAAATCGTACTCCTCAATTAGTCAATGATTCAATAAATAACTCAACTAGTAAAATTTTCACAAATTTTTCATTATGAAGTAATTGATAGAATCATTACTAAACATCATAGTAATGATAATTTTTTTTAATCGCATAAATAAAAAGTGGACTAACGTGGTTTCTCCTGTACCTGCAATCCAAGACAAGCGCTCGTGAGTCAAAAATTCTCTCTTCATATTTTTATTAACGCTAAATATGAAAAAACGTTCAATAATAAATTCCATATAATCATTTTTGTTTAATAGGTATGATATGGAGATGAAAATATTTTTTTATAGAGCAGATTTAAAATCATTTGAGAAAGCTGAAACACAAAAGGGCGGTCTTGCCGCTTTCAGCGTGGGACTCAAGGTAAGAAATTCAAATTAATTAATTAAAATCCTTTCCTTTTATAACGCGTAGAAAATTATCGAGCAGACTTGCGTATAGTTAGAGCATTGTTTATAAAATCAAATATAGACGACCTTTTCTGTCAACATTCGGGTTCTGGTTGATCCTTCACAAACAAGAAAGATTTTAAATATCCATCCCAAATATTTTGTGCACATTTCCAAAAATATTCAATGTGTTTAAAAGTATAAACAATGGATGGACTCCACGAAAATGAGTCTATTGTTCCATTTGCGTTAAGAAAGCGTCTATCATCATATTACGAATAAGCTTTAGTCTGTCTGTTCGCTGCGGACAAGAATTAGGCTAACTGCATTTTGTATGAAGTTTAATAAACACGTAGAAGTGTTAAAAGAAACACAAATCTTCGAAACTGTCTTGTTTTGAAATTTATAGGAGCCTCAATTACATTACAAACGGTAATACAAATTACGGTTGTTTTGAATTTGTAGGACATGTTCCGAAAACTTCATTTCGCTAAGTTTTCAGGAGGAATAAATAGCCTATTAGTTTTCGGAACATTTCCGACAAATTCAAAACATCAGTAATTTGTATTACCGTTTGTAATGTAGTTACGGCTCCTAAAAATTTCGAAACAAGAAATTTTTGAAGATTTGTGTTTCTTTTTACACTTCTACCTGTTTATTAAACTTCATAAAAATGCAGTTAGCCTAATTCTTATCCGTAGCGCAAAGATAGATTAAAGTTTATTTGGAATAAGATGATGATTCGTAGAACCCATCAAAATGATATATATAAATTAAAAGCAAAGACTTTTTCTTGACACATTGATCTTCGAAATAATGTTCAACTCTAAGCATCAAAAACTAATGTCTACAAGACCGAGTAACTACTGCTACATTAGCTTGTCCAAACTAGTAAAACTGAAAGTGAGAAAACACGGAAACGATTATTTAATTTTTTCCCATAAGACCATTAAAATCTTTGGATATCTCATAAAACTCCTTTGGAATGTAGAAAAATAGCTTTCTTTTATAAGAATGATTTTATGCGAAAAAATTGTTATAGCTCTCTTTCTTTAAATACCTTAAAACTGTAGAAATACCGTGAGATCTTTCAAATCTATTGGAATACCTTTGAATAATGAATATATATTAAGAAACAGACTTCTAAAGACATATAAAGAAAAACAAAATAGAATTTGTCTTCACGCAAAGTCCAGTATTATTGACACAACCTTAAAATTTCAGAGCGGATATGGTACTCCAGACCATTTGTTTGACAATCTCGAAAGAAACTTACATAAAGTGCAATCCATA
>NC_046660.1:50246870-50251923 GCF_010883055.1 Belonocnema kinseyi
CCAGTATTATTGACACAACCTTAAAATTTCAGAGCGGATATGGTACTCCAGACCATTTGTTTGACAATCTCGAAAGAAACTTACATAAAGTGCAATCCATAAATTCATCATCAGAGATAACTCCGTTTCGCTTCGCAAGTATTTTTGATTACACGAGTACATTTCTATCATTTTATTTTTACGATGGCTCACTAGATTATCCTCCATGCTCGGAATCTGTATCTTGGTTCATAGTGGATTATGTTGATGCTATTACTGATAACCTGGTAAGAATCAATATTTCACTAAAATACACACCAAAATAAGTTTGTCATTTGATGTATTACTTATATTTTGTATTCGCGTCGTTTTTTCTTTTAGATACGTGGATTCAGAAATATAAAGTTGGCCGAGGGAGACGTGTCGAATGTTAGACCTCCACAGGCACTAAACAAACGTCAAGTTAAGAATGTGTTTGTTCATGATGGGAAGAAGTGATTCGAGATATTTTTAAACAAGAATCACTAACTCTCAGTAACTAGCTGAGCTCGGAAAAGGTTTTCCTGCAGTTTTCCTTTCCCTTCGCCAAAAGTTCAAGCAAATGCAAACGCCTCTATTGTGAATCCAGCCGTAGACCTTAGGGGATACTTTATAAGGATAGGTTTTCTATTCATAAATACACAAAAATCATGTAAATTTTAGCAATAAAAATCATTTAACCAAATAAAATTTCGTTTTTACTTTAAGGTTAGATCGAAATTGTACAAGAAATCACGATTTTCGATATCAAATCGCTAAAAGTAAAAAAAAACGGGGATTTAGGTATTTAGAACGACAAAAATGTTCTCTTGATACTTTCGTTTTAACCATCGCTGATAAAATGCTAGAAACTGAATTTAATCTAATCGTTTGTATTAAATAGGGGTTAGGCGGAGACGCACATGTTTTACAGAACAGGTTTCAAATCATTCTAAAAAGCTTGAGTTCTTGCGGTAGTTTCAATGTGTCTGAAGAGATTAAACTACTGCAGAATTTTCAAAAAATCAAAATTATTTTTTTTGCTTATTGGTGTTTTAGGGTCTTAAAAATAATATTCCAAAAGATGATGGGCGGAATAAACGTCCAAATTTTCAATTCTGCTGCCATGCCTCTCCGGTATGCGCCAGTGATTTTAAAGTAGTTAAAACTTTAAACATGTTTTTCTGAAAACCAATTTTTACGAACTGGCCGGAGACATAACTTGAACAAATCCTCACCGCTAGATCTGAAAATTTAAAGTGATATTCAAAATTGTTTTCTCCAAGGCTTATATAGGATTTCCTCATATTGCATTTTGTTTTATAAAAAATTTGGTAACGATTTTTTAAAATTAAATTTTGAACTTTTTTTAAAAGTACACTATGTCGCGAAAAATCAATATGTCGAGAAAAAAACTACGTGCGTCTCTTGCTGTTGTTGTATAGAATCGAAAAAACTTTTTTTAAAGGAAAAATTGCAGGAATTATGTTTTCGGCCGCTTTCATAAATGGTAATAAGCATTTTAAATTTAAATTTATAAATAATTGACATATTATTCTGAGGAATGTCATAGCACAATTTGCTTGAAAAAGTGATCTATTTAGTTCGAGAAACTGAAACAATTTAATAATTTCTTACCGAAAAAAATTACTGAAATGTAAGGCAAATAAGGAAAATTCGATAAAATTCATAAAGTAATTAAAAGATATGAAAAAAAATAAATACAGTTAGCTTGAATAACAATAGAAAAAAGCAAAGGAATTAATAATAATTTGATGAACTTTCTGAGACTTTAAGGTAAATTTAAAAAACATCAGAAAGAATTAAAACAAATACTAACAACAAATTTTTATTCAATTAAACTACGCAGAATTGAGATAGTTTGAAATTTTATGAAATTTAATGATATGCTCTGACATAATGATGCTAATCTTTTTACCATTCCAAGATCAAAACCTTCCAATTATATTTTGAGAGGGATCTTCATATTATAGCCTGATTAAAATCTTTTTTTTTAATATTCACAATAGTAATTTCCTATTTTATTATTTACTATAATTATTTTTGCATCATTTTATATTATTTTTTTTATAGTAGTATCAACACAGTTTTATTGAAAATAAAAGAAGCATCAGTGTATACATGACGCAGCCCAAAGGTAATATTTTGAAACTTTTAAATCCATTACGTCACCTTAAAATGAAATAAGTAAAATTATTGACACGCTTAATCTATTTTTACTTAGTTTAATTAAACTACACATTCAAAATTCCATAAAGCTTAACAGAAAACATGATACAAAATTATTTTGTTTTCAAAGTTCTTAAACTTAATATTAAAATATTTGATCAATTTTGAAGTTAAAATAAGCACGCATATTACAAATTAGAAGCCTGATTTTATGTAAATACGTTTTTATAGACTTGAAAATTACACATTCTTCAAAAATTAAATACATACAATTGTTAAAATTTTAAAATTAAATAAATTAAAAATTTCAATATTAAATAAATAAGAATTTTAAGCCTGAGAAATCTGAAACGCTTTTTATTTTTAATTCTAAAATTTTATATTTGAGTTCCGTAAAAATGTACATTATCAAATCAAAAGTCAAATTAAAAAAGCGTAATTTAAAATTGGAGAACTCTTACACTGAAAAATGGCAAATTAAATACAATAAAAGATTTAATAATTCTGAAAGTAATATATAAAATTCGCATTCAAAAATTGTTAATATGTAAATTGAAAGATTAAAAATGAACGTGCTTAAAAAAATTTATTTCCACCCGAAGATTATATTTTTTACATATTACAAATATCAACATTTAAAAAATCAAGGAGATCATGAAAAATTAGAGTGAAGTTAGTGCTTTTCATTTTTCTCAATAATTTTATAGCAACCCTTAAAATAAATTAAACAACTTTTTCTGTTAAGATATATATTCCAAATTTCTTGTGAAGTAATTTAAGACATTAATGGTGTGTAATTAAAAAATTTCCAGTCATTTGGATTGTTGGGAAACATCGAACCCCTTGCTTGAATCTTTAGGAGATTTAAAAACAACCCTTCAGATAAATGTGAACACTTCCTGTAATAATTGGTGCCCCACATTTATTGTTAATTAATATTCGAACCCACTAGATTATTAGAAAAAATCATTCGTCCTTTTGATTTTTACTAAATTTCAATTTCGTTGTTTATTTCTGGGAAGGATTCTGCTCTTAATACCTCTAGTAGCTCAATGCGAAAGCATCCAAATGGCGATCGGAAGTTTTAACCAAAATAATTGAGTTTTCAAAAAAGCCTAATTTTAACCAAATAATTAAATTTTCAACCTAATAGTAGCATTTTTCAACAAACGGGATGAATTCCGTACCTAAAATAAGACACATTTCAAAACAATTCATCATAAACGCAGTGAATTGTGAACTGGATTTTTAACATTATGAAGATAATTTAAATTCAGTTGAAGGGAGTCAGATTCTGTATTTTAGGAATTGTTCTCAATATGAAAAGAATGAATTTGTAAATTTTACTTTCTTTTTCAATTACAAAAGAGAAATCTTCTATTTACAACATAAATTAACTTGAGAGATTTTAAGTGTACGGAATGTTAAATTTTTTCAATTTTAACCATTCTTAATTGACGAAATTTTATATTTATACAATTTTAAAACATTTCCTTTAATTAATGAAATTTAAATTTAAAAGTCAAAAAATCTAAATAATGGGATGCGCACGACGCGGACTCCGAAATTATATTTTTTACAATTATGCATTCCAAATTTTTAAATCAGAATCCTAGACAAAAAATTAATTTGTTAAGAAGGTACATTAGAGTTTCTCAGAAAAATACATTTCTATGACTGCTTATTTGTTGATGCATAGGAAATAATTCATGACAAGGAGACCCCTGTTCTCAAAAAACAAATTTTTAATCCTAAATAAGCCCGGAGAATTATTTATTTATGAAGTCTTTAAAAAAAATACAATTAATTTCTGAACAGTTAAGTTTTTAATATCTTCACTTATAATTCCTTAATGATTATATAATTTAGATTTAAAATTATTACATTAGAGGTTTTTTTAGTTTTAAACGTCTAGAATCCAAATTATCTACAAAAAGTGAAAATTGTTAAATTTTTTAATGCTTTCAATATAAAAGTATATAAAAATTGAACATTTTAAATTCTAATTAAAAAATGTACGGACTAAGACTATCAGGAGGCTAAAGGTTGAAAGTTTTAAAATGAAATCCTGAAAAATGTTACAATTTTAAATGCTATCTCTTTAAAAGATACAAAATAATTGCATAAGCTGGAGTACTAATTATATAATACTGAAACAAGGTGTTTCTACAACAGGGCGATTCAAATTATTATTTTTTACTTTTTTATTTTCACGCATGTCGCCCTAAAATTCGTTTAAATCCACTTAAATAATTATTCATATTTGAAAGAAAATTACATTTAGAGGTTACAAAAGGCACAAGCAGTTTAACACGTGTTTCTCTTAAGGGAAAGCGATATTTTTGTAAGTTTAATTTAGAAGTATTAATAATAGATCAAGAAAGTTTAAACTTGATTTTTTGTATTAAAATTAACAATAGAATACAAGTAAATTGTTTCTTTTTAAAAATTATCGATTTTGAGGCGCTTATTACGATCTGTTTCGGGTTTTAAATGAAAAATAGTTTATAATACATAAAATAATACTTTTAATTGATAAGTAGACTTTAATTAGATTTTTTAAACAAATTATTATTGTTTTGAGCATTTTTCTCTTAAAATTAGAAGGTAGCGATTTTTGAAAAATTCTTCAGCTTGTTATAAACTTTTTATTTAGGGCGGGTATGAAAATCCTAAACATTTTCTTGACAACCAGGAAAGATGCTCACATTAGGTGCAATTTTCAAATTCAACAAAGAAAAAACCCCTTTCCCTTCTTAAATATTTTTAGATTATCACTCTCTTAGATTATCAAATAATTTCTTTAGTGTGGCGACAAAGCTTGATTTCCAAAATGTACTGAATTTCCAATGATTTTGACCGAACT
>NC_046660.1:50252023-50254659 GCF_010883055.1 Belonocnema kinseyi
TTTAGATTATCACTCTCTTAGATTATCAAATAATTTCTTTAGTGTGGCGACAAAGCTTGATTTCCAAAATGTACTGAATTTCCAATGATTTTGACCGAACTGCTTTTTCATTTTCCCTGACATTATTATTTATTACCTTGAGGAGCAAATTTTTCTGTCAAAATAATTTTCGTCCTCAATGCCTGCCGAAAAATTTGAAAAATTATATTGTATGGCATAACCTGTGAAATATATGGAAAAAACTTTCAAATCTCTACGACTTTTGGTTTGAGTATATCCGAATTTATTTTAAAAATCGCGTCTTCTGGATTCCAATTGTTTATAAAAATGTAATAAAAGACAATTTCACACCCTTTTTAAAAAAAATTACGAAGCGTGGATCCCTACGAGTCTAAAAATGAAGGTGAACCTGCTGAAAATTGTAAACTGTACTTAAAATTTAAAAAAAAAACACAATAAAACAGGTGGTACGTAAATGTACCACTGCCACTGAAAGGGTGTTAAATTCTTATTTTTTTGCGATTTTTGATATAGAGTAATATTATATAGAATAAATGTTATAAAAACATTTTACACAAAAATTTATAAATATTTAATTTTGTATTTTTAGGACCACCGTAGCATAATTTACTTAAAAATTGACCTATTATAGAATTCCGTGAAATTTTGTTAAATTTGATGATATTTCCTCACATCCTAAAAAACATATCAAAATACCTTGAGAGCCTTTAAAATTGCACAAAATCATTGAAATCCTGAAAACTTTAATGAAATCCATTAGAATGTTTAAAAATATCCTAAAACCTTATAAGTCAGGTATAATTATATTATAACTCTCGAAAAACACTCAAATACCTTCTAACATGAGTGAAAACCTTATTTTCTGGTTCAGAGATTATTTTTTTTAGAAATTTACTTTGAGAATAGTTAGAAAGTCGCACTCTATTTCGAAATTTCAGAGCTTATTATAAATGTTTCAGATAGAAAGAAACGATTATGATTCTAACTTAACATAAATAATAACTTAATTAACTTAAAACTACTTATCAAAATAATCTTTGAGAATAACGCTAGATAGTTACCGTTTTAAAAATTTTGAATTTTCTGTATAAATTTCACTAAGGTTGAGTTAATAATTAATGTTATATATAAAACATGATTTTATGCTAGACAGTTTCAGTTTTTTCTTAAATATTTTAGTTTTTGTTCACTTTTCAATTAGTTTTGTAAGATGGAAGCTTCTAATGTGTCCCCTAAGGGTTTACATTTTTCTTACACCTTCTCTATTCCTTTACACACCCTCCACACACTTACTTGGTGGTAGAAGGGGGACCTACAGTTTAAGGTGGGTTCCGAAACACCAAGAGCAACAGCCTTAAGTACTTAGAGAAAACCTTTTTCTCTAGAGGTACCGGTCCCACGACTCTCCGGAGATGAACAACTCCTTTGCTAGGCTAGTGTTCACCGCATGGGCCACCGAGACTCTTCCAGAGTGCGAGGCGGGAATCGAACACGCAAGCCGAAGGAGTGGGTCCAAAGCCTACGCTTTAGCCCCCACGACCATCGTCCCACTTACTTTTCAATTAGTTAGGTAATAATTAATACAAGTTAAGAAATATAACTATTTAAACAATTATATGTAAAATAATAGGTTAATAATATTTCTTTTTCAAAATTAAAATTGCGTTTTTTTAATTCATAATTTTCTTATGAATTTTAAAAAAACCATAGCGCTTGACATAGAACTTTCTTAAAATGTGCCCCAAAACCATTTTTTTGGATTGTGTTAACTGCAGCTTTTTTTGAAAAAGATTTCGATGTAAATTATGATGTAATTTTCTAGAAAAATTAACATAAATAAATATAAATGTGGTATGATATTGAAGTAAAAACGCATTGATACGACAAAAGTATTTTCTTGATACTTTCATTTCCACTACACGGAGAGAAATTTTAGGAGATCAATTCGCGGCAATACTCTTTGATTTTAATGCGCTTTGGCGCCAGAATTAAGATCTCAGAACCCTTGCTTTTAAGGCATAGGTCTCTAAATCTCAGGCAATAGGCCACCCCTCGTTGCTCTCAGGTCTAAAATTCCATGATTTTAGATCACAAAATCCGAAACTTTAAATAACATAAAAATTTTAGCTCTAAAATCAGGCGCTTCCGCAGATTAATCTTTTATTTCATCTAATCATTTGTATTCATTAGGGGGTATTCGAAGATGAGCATCTTTTCAGGTAGATTAGTTGCAATAATTTCTTTAGCGTGGCTGCAAAGGTTCACTTTTAAAATTAAGTGAATTTATTTATATTGGAAGACAAAAGTTTTCATATTCTGTACATACAAATATAGAATTTTGTATAAGTGATATACAAATTTGAATTTATATCTATTATTATTTAATTTATTATTTGGAAGACTGCCATATCTTAATTTAATTGAAAAAGTAAACCATTTAGTGCGAAAAAATTCGATAAAATTTATAAAACAATTCAGAAATATGAAAAAACAATTAATTTACTAAGTTAAGATAAGATAAGAAAAATTCCAAGGAATTCAAAACAAGTTGATAAATTTCCTAATAATTTAAAGCAAGTTTCAGAGCCTTCAAAAGAATTAAAACAAATACTTTA
>NC_046660.1:50254759-50259234 GCF_010883055.1 Belonocnema kinseyi
AAGATAAGAAAAATTCCAAGGAATTCAAAACAAGTTGATAAATTTCCTAATAATTTAAAGCAAGTTTCAGAGCCTTCAAAAGAATTAAAACAAATACTTTAAAAATGTCAAAGTCCGTTGAACTACATAAAATTGATTGAATTAAGACAAATTTAAGTTAATTAGATAATCTCAAGAGAATTCAGGAAAAATTATTAGGAATCCAGAGAATATTATAAATTAATTTAAATAAATAACAAAGAATCCTCCAGAATCTATTTCAAATTCCCGAAAAAATTGATTAAATTTGACGATATTCTATAAAATTACATCAAATAATTTATATCCTAAAAAACCGGATAAGATATAGGTTATGTAAAATCGATCCATACTTTCTGAAAATTTTGCAAAGACCTTGTCATCTTTTTAAATTTCCTCAAATATTTCAAATCCTTTCTTTTTAATATTCCACATCTGTTGAAATATTTTTATTTAAACACTTAAATTTCATATCCTTCAGATTATTTTGAAATATACATTTGAAAAATTTTCTAGAATTTTTCTGAACCATATAAACGTTTTTTTAAATTTCTCAAAACCCATAAAATCATGTGATATTGATTTTAAAACTTTTTATTTTAAAGTGTTCATGTTTAGAATTTTTAAAAATACACTTAAATCTTTAACAACTGAGAATTGTTAAAAATTGTATAAGTTCTTTGGAATCTAGTGATTTTTGTTTAAAATAACCGGTTTCTTAGAAAATCGTTAATATAGTTTGTTAATGGAAAAAATAATTAATGAGTAATAATAATATTTTCTTATTATTATTGAACAATTAATTGCAGCTCAAAAGAAGTTGAGGGGAAAAGACGGAAAAAGACATGGAAACTTCCTCTAATTTTAATACATTTTATTCTGCGGGGTTTCAGATTGGAACTTTGAAAACGTTGATGGTTAGGCTTAAACAATTAAGAATTGAAAGAATTAAGCACAGATTTTTTCAAATTATACGTTTTTAAAACTAAACAATCAAAATTTAAGAAATCGAAAATTAGACTATTCTAGAATTATGGATTCCAAATTTTTGAATTTAAATCGTAGACAAATCGTTTGAATTTTTTTATTTAAAATTGTATGGTGTTTCTTTGATGAACACGTTGCTTCCTTCTTATGACTTTTTAGCATATATATTTGCTTCCTGATATATGAAGACCGCATAAAAAACTACAAATAGGTCAAACAAAAACCAAAGAATCAATAAGCCCTTTTTCTCGCTAAAGCTTCAAATCACATGAATAAGAACTTTCAACTTTGCAATAAAAAATTATTTTCTTCGAATAATATAATTGACCACAATTTTCTCGCTCTTCCCTTAATTGTTTTCATATTTTAGGAAAGAAAGATAAATAAGAAAATTAGAAAAAATTAGAACTTCTACTTCTCATTTTATAAACATTAGTAAATTTTTACCAATTAGATGAACTTCGAAACCAGAGTTTGAACTTTTCAACGAAAAATGATTTCTTTTCTACAAAATAATCTTCAGGGGAAAACAACCCCAAAAAAGTAACTAATCATAGAAATACGAGGAATGTTAATTACTTGCAAGAATATTACATCAAGATAGCCCGAATTTTTATTCTTCAAAATCCCTAATTTTTTCCTAACTATTAATATTCTAATAGCAGAATCTTAATCTTGTAATATTTTTAACAGTACGGAATCGTTTATAAGCAGACTAAAATAATTGAAACTCGAAATTTTTTATTTTTAAATTTATTTCCCTTGGCAGTTATTTAAAGCTCTCTTATAAAAATTCCCTGACTTTTTCGATTTTTTCTAAACCCTGATTTTTTCCTGACTTTCTGTGATTACTAAAATTTCCTAGCTTCCCTCTAAAAACAACAAATTTCGAGCATTCGAGTTCCAATAAAAAAATTGTTAGTACTTTATGATAACGTGGACAACTAGAAATTAAAAATAGGAAACATTTTTTTAAATTTTACTTTGCTAATTATTAAAAATAAAATTTGTTAGTGAAATTCGTCTCATTTTGGTAACGTGATTTTTTGCGTTTGATTCAAGAAAGATAAAATTCACATTGTAACAAAAAATTGCTTAATTTTTAATTTTTGATATATTTCTAATACCAAGTAGATCCTTCCATAAGTTTTTAAAGCATATAATATTTATGTAGTTGATATATTAGAAGCCCTTGTTATCATCTATATTTGTTACACGTATACAAAAAAACAATTCCTTATATTAATATTTACTATAATCATATTCCTATAATTTGATAATATTTTTCAATAATATTATCATCCCACTTTTCTTATTGTTTTCAGAATAATTAAATGTATTATTTCTAAATCTAAATTTAATAAATTTAACAAATGATTTATTTTCAAATTTACTAAAACAATAAGAAGCCTTTTGTTCTAATTGACGGAGTCAGAAGGTACTATTGTGAAACGTATGAATCGATTACATGACCTTAAAATGGAAAAAGTAAAATTATATACACATTTAATCTATTTCGCCTTAGGTTATTTAAATTATAAATAATTTCACAGAAACACTACGACATGCAAACATGATACAGAAATCTTCTAATTGCAATTCTCGTGAACTAAAAACATAAACATTTGATCAATTTTAAACTCAACATAATCATGCGTAATTTATTAAAAATTGGCATTATTAAAAATTGGCTAATTTTAAATAACAAAGGAATGTACAGTATCAAATCAAAAGCCAGAATCAAATTGCGCAATTGAAAATTTCGAACCGCTAACACAGAAGAATCGCAAATTAAATGTAGGAAAAAATTTAATAATTCTGAAAGTACTAAAAACAATGCCCTTTTAAAATTTTCTAATGGCTCAAACAGAAGCATTAAAAATTTAAATAATCGCAAAAAAA
This sequence comes from Belonocnema kinseyi, assembly GCF_010883055.1. Classification (NCBI taxonomy): domain Eukaryota; kingdom Metazoa; phylum Arthropoda; class Insecta; order Hymenoptera; family Cynipidae; genus Belonocnema; species Belonocnema kinseyi. The sequence continues at coordinate 50,257,667 of NC_046660.1, forward strand.
TATTTTCCGCTTAAAAATGATATTTTTTCATAATTATGGACTCTAAAGTTTTCAATTGCAATCCCAGGCCAAAAAAAAATATTTTCTGATACATAGAAGATGATTTATAACAAGGATTACACGTTTTCAACAAGCTAGATTTTTTAAGCCTGCAGAAACACAGATAATTTATGAAGTCATCCAAAGCTAAATATGATTAATTTTCAAATAGTTATGTTTTTAATAACTTTAATTATAATGTTTTAATGTTTATAGAAATTATATTAACAATTTTTTATTTCAAACGTCTCGAATTTAAATTATATAATTTCGAAGCGAAAATGGATCAATTAAAGATTTTCTAAGCATATAAAATAGTTATTTTTAATTGCAAAATGAACGAATTAGGAGCATCAAAAGACCTCAGGTTGAAACTTTTTAAAATTAAACCTTAAAAGATTTAGTAATTCTTAATTGTTTGTCTTTAAAAACTACAATAATTAAGAAGACTGAATATTCCATTGTATAATACTGAATATGTACACTAGGGTGGTACCATTTTTTCAAGTCTTTTGCATGTTGCCTGAAAATTTGTTTGAAGCCACACAAAAATAAATTCCTTGAAAGAAATGTATATATATATGAGAGGTTCCAAAAGAACAATGATCTCTAAGATTTTTTTTTTATTTTTTGTATTCAAAATTGTTTTTAATACATAAAAAACTACTTTTCAATGGTAGCTAGATGGTCATTTAAATTTTTAAGTAATTTATCATTGTGTTCAGCATTTCCCTCTAAGAATAAAGTTAGAAAGTAGCTTTTTTCAAATTTTGCATCCTATTTCCAACTTTTCACTTACAACGGACGAATTATGGATTAGATTTCACATTGATAATTGTTGCAACGATATATTATTATTGATCAAAATATTCTTTTAGAATAATTGTATGAATCAAAAGTTTTTTCTATAATCTCCACTTTTCATCCACCTTCCACATAGTACAAATAAATGATTATTTTTTTTAATTATCGTCTCCCTCAATAATGCTAGATAGATAAGTTTTTTTTCTGAATTTTTAAACTTTCGTTCACTTTCTACTTAGATTAAAGTGGTACGTAATTGAATTCAGAAAAAATAAATGTTCAAACAAATTATTATGGTTCTTTAATTGTGTTCTTATCTATTAATGTTAGATAGTGCCGGTCTCTACTGACATTTTTTACTTTTCTGTGATTTTTCAATTAGAGAAGTAATGTTTAACGCAAGTTAAGAAACGGGAACAATCAAATTCTCTTCCTTCTCTTTTTTATTCCTTTTGTCTTTTTATTTTTATTATTATCAGATAGATATAAAAATAAATATTTGTAAAAAATAATCACCAACGTTTCGGTATCAAGGCCAAAAAAATAACAAAAAATATTATAACGGACAGAAACAGCAACAAAACCACGATTCTGTCTCCCTTATACCCGCTAATTAAGTGAGGGTCAAAACAAAAACCCATCTAAATTTTCATTCTTATTTTTATACTTTTCCCTATAGTAGAGATACAATATTGTGCTTTTTTCTAAAATCCTTAGTGTTGCCT
>NC_046660.1:50259334-50262398 GCF_010883055.1 Belonocnema kinseyi
TATGGATTGCACTTTATGTAAGTTTCTTTCGAGATTGTCAAACAAATGGTCTGGAGTACCATATCCGCTCTGAAATTTTAAGGTTGTGTCAATAATACTGGATTTTGCGTAAAGACAAATTCTATTTTGTTATTCTTTATATGTCTTTAGAAGTCTGTTTCTTAATATATATTCATTATTCAAAGGTATTCCAATAGATTTGAAAGATCTCACGGTATTTCTATAGTTTTAAGGCATTTAAAGAAAGAGAGCTGTAACAATTTTTCGCATAAAATCATTCTTATAAAAGAAAGCTATTTTTCTACATTCCAAAGGAGTTTTATGAGATATCCAAAGATTTTAATGGTCTTATGGGAAAAAATTAGATAATCGTTTGCGTGTTTTCTCACTTTCAGTTTTGCTAGTTTGGACAAGCTAATGTAGCAGTAGTTACTCGGTCTTGTAGACATTAGTTCTTGATGCTTAGAATTGAACATTATTTCGAAGATCAATGTGTCAAGAAAAAGTCTTTTCTTTTAATTTATATTTATCATTTTGATGGGTTCTACGAATCATCATCTTATTCAAAATAAACTTTAATCTATCTTTGCGCTACGGATAAGAATTAGGCTAACTGCATTTTTATGAAGTTTAATAAACAGGTAGAAGTGTAAAAAGAAACACAAATCTTCAAAAATTTCTTGTTTCGAAATTTATAGGAGCCGTAACTACATTACAAACGGTAATACAAATTACTGATGTTTTTAATTTGTCGGAAATGTTCCGAAAACTAATAGGCTATTTATTTCTCCTGAAAACTTAGCGAAATGAAGTTTTCGGAACATGTCCTACAAATTCAAAACATCAGTAATTTGTATTACCGTTTGTAATGTAATTGAGGCTCCTATAAATTTCAAAACAAGACAGTTTTGAAGATTTGTGTTTCTTTTAACACTTCTACGTGTTTATTAAACTTTATACAAAACGCAGTTAGCCTAATTCTTGTCCGCAGCGGACAGGCAGATTAAAGCTTATTCGTAATAAGATGATAGACGCTTTCTTAACGCAAATGGAACAATAGCCTCATTTTCGTAAAGTTCATCCATTGTTTATACTTTTGAACAGATTGAATATTTTTAGAAATGTGCACAAAATATTTGGGATGGATATTTGATATCTTTCTTGTTTGTGAAGGATCAACCAGCACCCGAATGTTGACAGAAAAGGTCGTCTATATTTGATTTTATAAACAATGCTCTAACTATACGCAAGTCTGCTCGATAATTTTCTACGCGTTATAAAAGGAAAAGGATTTTAATTAATTAATTTGAATTTCTTACCTTGAGTCCCATGCTGAAAGCGGCAAGACCGCCCTTTTGTGTTTCAGCTTTCTCAAATGATTTTAAATCTGCTCTATAAAAAAATATTTTCATCTCCATATCATACCTATTAAACAAAAATGATTATATGGAATTTATTATTGAACGTTTTTTCAGATTTAGCGTTAATAAAAATATGAAGAGAAAATTTTTGACTCACGAGCGCTTGTCTTGGATTGCAGGTACAGGAGAAACCACGTTAGTCCACTTTTTATTTATGCGATTAAAAAAAATTATCATTACTATGATGTTTAGTAATGATTCTATCAATTACTTTATAAAGAAAAATTTGTGAAAATTTTACTAGTTGAGTTATTTATTGAATCATTGACTAATTGAGTAGTACGATTTTATTCTTTCACGAGTGGAACAGTAAAAAATTATAAGTTGATTTTCACAAAAGAAAGGTTTTAGGTTGAAACATTGACTAATTCTTCGGTAATTTCAGTCCTTAAATAATTAGTTAAATTTGACGATTGCTTTCGATTTAAAACTAGAATTTTGCATAATTATTTAGATCGTGAATATATTTTAGGTAAAATAGATTCAATGTGTAAATGTTCTAATGTTTCCATCTTATAGCAACAGATTGTGAATATATTATGTGTCATGATTTGAAAAAACACCGTCCACTATAAAATGAACGAAGTCGAGAAAATCGACGAGAACTGTTCGTATCTTTAATCCCGTGTATCTAAGATTATATTTAATTTTCTGCAGTTTTTTTTTATGTTCTTGACTAATTTGCATATCATCGTTTCATTTTTGTAAAAAAAATCGTTACAAAATGGTTATTTGATATTAAGCCGCAAAATGGGCCCGAATGAATCAGTAATTAATACGAAATTGTTGTTGCTTAGTTTAATTGTGGTGCTTTCTATTTACACTGCATTCACAAATTCACATTCCAATCCATATCAGGGAATTTAAATAAATAAAACTTTGTATCATCATGAAAGTATGTAAAGATTATTTGATTTTAACTTTTTTTAAAAAATAAAAGCCAATAAAATCTAAGTATAATATTTGCCCATCAAATAAAAATTAGTAATTTTTTAAAATACCCTAATTAACATTTGCACTATTTGGCTATTTTTGGAGGTATAAAGTTAATTTTTTCCGTACCATTAAGAGTGAATAACAAACTTTTACATTTTAAGAACATTTTCATGACAATGAAAAATTTATTAATGTAAACAAACAATTGTTTCATCAAATTTTTATTATTTCATTTATTCATAAATAAATACTGCTTTTTCAAGGAAGTAGCCGCCAGTTATTTAGCAATAATTTTTTGCTATGAATCAAATAAATAGATTGAAAATAGGAATGTTATGCGTCTGAGTAAATAATTAGTTATAATTATAGTTCGATAACTAGAACGTGCGTTCTGTTTCCTCTTTTAAACTTAAATTTAAAAGTGTATTTTAACTTTTTTTATTTTAAATTCAAAAATCGCAAAATTGAATGATTTTAGATTAAAATGTTAAAACAGAACAATTTAAAAATTTTTGAAATGGCATATTTTCCGATCAGAAATTTCAAAAATAGATCATTTAAAATTTAGATTAACAAGAGTAGTATAGCGTTTAAAAGCATTCAAAGATAAATACGAGGGTGGATTGATAAGTTTCCGGCCTGACCAAGAGATGGCGCCACTAGGCCTACCTTGAGGTGGCGTTCTATAGTACCATCCTTAGATAGCT
>NC_046660.1:50262498-50266036 GCF_010883055.1 Belonocnema kinseyi
AAGTGTTAGGGCGGAGTAGGTAACAAGGATCGGGGGTTAAGGAAATTTGATTGTAGGGGTTTAAGCTCAATGATACGCACGTAACCGGGTTTGGGGGTAGAGAAAATCGGGTTGTGGGAGTCTCAGGTTATGGGCTTGAAAGTTACCGGGCTTGGGGGTGAAATTTTTCATATTTGAATCCGCCATATCTCGGCTATGAAAAATCTTATCAAAAAGTTAGGCATCGCATTTTGAAGGTAAAGAGTAGTTCTTTACGATGCCATTGTCAGTTTGTGAAAAAAAAATTTTCGCGATGTTACGGGGCCTCGAACGCATCAAAATAACGGGTTTTTGACCCTTTTAGGTTAGAATATCTCGAAACTTGAGGGTGATGGAATTTTTCTGAGGTCAAATTCGGATTCAGCGCAGCAAAAACCTTCGGGTATAGTAGGTCTGGTCTCTGGTTCTGAGAATTGTTGGCCTGTGTTATTGTCGTCAACTGCAGTTTTGCTATCAAGTACATTTAGCGGCAAACCGATTATTTATTACTAAATGGCATAAAAATGGCTACAAAATAATACTATTTTTTTCTTGTCATAAACAAATAGAATAACTTTGTAAATTTTCTGAATAATATTGTGATAGAAGTCATTAGTTATGTGAGATTTTTCTGCATATTTTCAACAAATTATGTACTTCAAGCACGGGGGGAGGGATAATTTTCTTTCTTCGGAAAAAAATTACTGCTACTGCAATTTTCAAGCTGCAAAGCTGAAATTTACATCAAGTACAGAATGACAGCTGTACCATTTGTTATTGAAATCCTAATTTTGTTGTTGATTATTATGATCGATTCGGACACTTATTTCCTAAAGTGATTTTTCATCTGTAAATCTTTAAAATAGTAAGGTGCATATTATAAGCAATCCACAAAAAATATATTAATGTCAAAATTTCTGAATAAAGTGAAATATTTTCAAACACAGTGTATTAGACATCATTTTTTCGAGAACAACCAACAGACTTGTAACCAGCAATTGAAAGAAGCAGTCCAAAAAAATCGTATGCATAAATTTTTTGCTGAGTTATAAACAAGTATACATTCAACTGCTGAGGACAACACCCCATATTTTGTTCAAATCCTGTAGAGGAAATTAATAGAAATTCCGTTTAAAAATAGTTATTGCGAAATAAATTATCATTTCGGGCTGATATTTTGCATACTTCTCAAGGGTAGTAAGGAACGAATTTTATCAGCTTGATAATTGTTAAATAACTTTTGTAATAATAATTGTATCTTTAAAAAAGGAACTTACAGACATTTTTTTTAAATAAATAAATGTTAAAAATCCTAATGTCAGACACGTCATTTTGTAAATATTTGTAAAACCTATATTTTTCTGCTAAAATTTTGTTTTCAGAGAAATATAGGTTAGTTGTAATAAACAAAAACATATGGGCTTTTGTTTTACATGCTAGGACTACAAGAACCATAGAGCGCCTGAAATATAAACGAAAAATGGCAAAAATGTATAATATTTAAGAAAAAACTGCATATTTATAACATCATACAAAGATAATATTATCAAAAATTATACTTAAGTATTTAAGCTATTATGTTTGTTAACTGGAATTAATGATTGCATTACTCTACTTAAAAAGTAATAAAATAAATTTCTTGTACTAAACAAATTCAGCCACGTTCTTTATAATTAAAATAGCTAAAAAATGTATACTGTTAGGTCCTAATGATACATCACACAGAGTGTGCCAAGAAATTTAATATAATTTGTCAATAATGTAAAAGAGGAAATCTATGTAATTTTTCCCCTGGGGAGTAAAGTGGTTGGGTAGTGCTCAAAGACTCAAAAGTGCAGTGGGCTCTTCTGATTTCATCACTCAATTTTATATTTGAAGAATTACAAAAACGTGTGCAAAAATATCCACGACACAATCACGTGCATAATAAACTTTGAGAAAGCAAAATAAGAGAGATACGAATCTTGATTTATATACAGTCTTCTTTCAAGAGTGAATTCTATCTTCAAGATACTAGCATCCGATTCGTAGACCTTACAATTTATTCATCAGGCTGCTGGATCTTCAATTGAATCTAGAAAGAAGTAAGAGTTTAAATTTAAATTTTAAAGTACAGTTGTAAAATTGCTTTTCTTATAGGATTGGAGAGTATGCAGAGCATTGAAATGAATCAACTACACTTGATACCGACTGTTCTTTTCAGTCTCATCTTAGGAGCAAGCAAGTAACATTCATAAACTTTTTATCATATATATTGCATCATTTTTAAAAAAAGAAATGAAAAATTTTAACGGAATTCGTAACTTACGATATATTTATCTACGCATTTATGTAAATTTTTCTAAATTGCGACAGAAATTTAAGCAACGGTAACTGCATAAAACTCCAGTCACATGCTTCAGCAAATTCTGTTAGAGTTTAGAAATTTAGTGTTTAATTTCTAACCGGAAAAACATTTCAGCTTGACTTTTTAGCGTCACAATTTCAGGTTAAAAAATAAATCAGAATTTTTGACTAAAAAGATGAATTTTCAACCGAAAAGTGTGTATTTTTAACAAAATTGTTGAATTACCAAAAACAAATAATAAAATTTATAAATGAAAAGTTGATCTTATACCAGCTTCACCGCAAAAATGCATTTTAAATCTTTCCGCCCAATTTACCATTCTACTTTCACAGTTTAATGTTATAATTTTTTTTTCATTTTGCACGATTTCTGTACTTTAAATCCCTGAATTTTCCCTGACCAATAAAATTCCCCGACGTAACAAATCATAACAAAATCTTATGAACTAAAAGTTTGCCACAGATATGAATTTCAAAGATGTATAATTAATTTTTTTTAAATAATAGTCTTATAAAAAAAATAAAAACAGCCCTAGATTCGTCTCCAAAAAATCTCAAAGCAGTTTTTTTGTTGATTTTTTAAAACAATTTTTAAAACAATTATATTACTTTTATAGTTCTGTAATTGCTATAAAAAGAATAATAGTCGGATAGAAATATGAACTAAATCATTGCATTCTTCTCAAAAATATCTCGATGCTGCTTATTTGCTTGTTTTTTAACAATTTTTTAAATTATTACGGTATTTGTTGTTGAGCGTACGTTTGTACGTTTTGTTTGAGCAATGTTTTAAACAATGACAATAATTTTTATAGTTCTAAAACTGTTATAAATAAAATAGTTGTTAGATTGAAAAATGAAATAAACCATTTCATTCCTTTGCTTTGATTTAATAACTGTTTGCAATTATTATTTTTTATAATATTTGCGGTACTATGAAAAGTAATTTAAATGTTTGTAAAATTGTTTCTATAAAAGTTACTGAATTTCGTTATCATCAACCTAATTTCGAAAAGTACAGTTACTTTAGTACCTTAAATATTTCAGAATTTTCCGAAAATTCTTAACAGTTTAGAGAATGAAAGTTAAATAGACGTACGTTAGAGAGATGATCATATTAAACTAGATTACAAAAAAGCTTTCATTTTTTAAATAATTTTCCAAATAACAAGTA
>NC_046660.1:50266136-50267895 GCF_010883055.1 Belonocnema kinseyi
AGAGAATGAAAGTTAAATAGACGTACGTTAGAGAGATGATCATATTAAACTAGATTACAAAAAAGCTTTCATTTTTTAAATAATTTTCCAAATAACAAGTATAACTTACTTTAAATAACATTAATTATCCAAATCAATTATCCAAATTATAAAATTTAGATAATTGCTTCTGATTACAACATTTTGAAATATTTGTTTCCTACAGACACATTCAGTTATAAAGATGCTAATAAATGGGGAAAAAAATATCCACAATGTAATGGACAAAATCAATCTCCCATACATCTGAAGTCAATTGACCAGGATCAACCAAATTATATGAAAACTTTGAATCTTACAGATTTTCATAAATTACCAAAGAAATTGACCAAAACAAATACTGGTGACACTGGTATTGGACATTATTTATTTCAATTCTTAAAATTAATTTTGCTTCATTTTATTTAATACGTTCTTTTACTTTCATTATAACACAGTTGAAATGAAAGCCAATTGGTCTGAAGAACCACCGAGAGTTGCAGATGGAGCTTCATGGGAATTACGTATTTGAAAAAGTCACTTTCCATTAGGCCCAAAAACAGGTAAATATTCAAAAAAATACAAATAATCTCTCAATCTGAATTAATAAAAATTTGTAAATTACGCTTTTGAGATTTTGCTTCCACAATTAAAAGAAAGTGACAAATAGAACAGTTTGATCAAAGAACGCGAAATTATGTTTTTCACCTTATTGACAGAATGCGAATGTAATATCCTGAAACGCTAGATCATTTACACACTTAATCTATTTTCCCTTACATATTTATCTTGAAAATAATTACGCAAAATCGCAATATTATATCAAAAACGGTCAACAAAACAAGTTTATCAATCGTTTAATCACCAGCATTAATCAAGCATTTATAAATAAATTCATTTAATGACTTTAGTATGCTAGTATGTATTAGTCCGACATTCAAATTATTAATAAATTTTAGTGAAATCTCTACGAATTAAAATATATTGAGTAACTAATAGAAACATGACTAAAAATCTTTTTTCTTACTGCGTGAATAAAAACTGGACTGGCAAAGTGGATACGGATCCTATGATGACAGACACATATGTGTAAGTTAAAAGTTTTTCTTAATATTTTTAATGTCGCTAGCACAAAATTAACGTTTGATATTCAATTTAATGTACTAATTTCTGTTCAGCAGGCATGACATGGAGATGGATTTAATTTTCTATGGAACAGATTTGAAATCATTTGAGAAAGCTCAAACACAGAAAGGCGGTCTTGCAATATTAAGCATGGGTTTCGTGGAAGCGAAGATTCTTTCTCTTGTCGGCTATCGATCAATACGGTCTCTCATGACACAAATAGTTTCTGATAATTTTCTACACAGGTTATTTATCCTTTGTACGAAGTACTAAACAAATATTGCACTGTAAAAACTAAAAGTAAAATTATTAAAATCCAGGAATATCTTATCAAATCTAAATTCCTAAAATCTTAATCCTACATTATTTCAAATTCAAATCTTCTGAAACTCTTGAAACTTGTGAAAATTCCATGGAAGTTCAAAAATGCCATTCAATATTTAAAATTCATTGGAATACTTGCAAATAATAAAAATTTATTTTAGAATACTTTAAAAAAAATGGAAGATAGGAAAAAGAAAAATACCTTTTTTCTTTGCGCAAAATCATATATTGTCGACACAACTTTGAAATTTCAGAGTCGAGGGAGACGTGTCGAACGTTAGACCGAAACAGG
>NC_046660.1:50267995-50269245 GCF_010883055.1 Belonocnema kinseyi
TACTTGTTATTTGGAAAATTATTTAAAAAATGAAAGCTTTTTTGTAATCTAGTTTAATATGATCATCTCTCTAACGTACGTCTATTTAACTTTCATTCTCTAGACTGTTAAGAATTTTCGGAAAATTCTGAAATATTTAAGGTACTAAAGTAACTGTACTTTTCGAAATTAGGTTGATGATAACGAAAGTCAGTAACTTTTATAGAAACAATTTTACAAACATTTAAATTACTTTTTATAGTACCGCAAATATTATAAAAAATAATAATTGCAAACAGTTATTAAATCAAAGCAAAGGAATGCAATGGTTTATTTCATTTTTCAATCTAACAACTATTTTACTTATAACAGTTTTAGAACTATAAAAATATTGTCATTGTTTAAAACATTGCTCAAACAAAACGTACAAACGTACGCTCAACAACAAATACCATAATAATTTTAAAAATTGTTAAAAAACAAGCAAATAAACAGCATCGAGATATTTTCGAGAAGAATGCAATGATTTAGTTCATATTTCTATCCGACTATTATTTTTTATAGCAATTACAGAACTATAAAAGTAATGTAATTTTTTTAAAAATTGTATAAAAAAATCAACAAAAAAACTGCTTTGAGATTTTTTGGAGACGAATCTAGGGCTGTTTTTATTTTTTTATAAGACTATTATTTTTTAAAAATTAATTATACATCTTTGAAATCCATATCTGTGGCAAACTTTTAGTTCGTAAGATTTTGTTATGATTTGTTACGTCGGGGAATTTTATTGGTCAGGGAAAATTCAGGATTTAAAGTACAGAAATCGTGCAAAATGAAAAAAAAATTATAACATTAAACTGTGAAAGTAGAATGGTAAATTGATCAACTTTTCATTCATAAATTTTATTATTTGTTTTTGGTAATTCAACAATTTTGTTAAAAATACACACATTTTGGTTGAAAATTCATCTTTTTGGTCAAAAATTCTGATTTATTTTTTAACCTGAAATTGTGACGCTAAAAAGTCAAGCTGAAATGTTTTTCCGGTTAGAAATTAAACAATAAATTTCTAAACTTAACAGAATTTGCTGAAGCATGTGACTGGAGTTTTATGCAGTTACCGTTGCTTAAATTTCTGTCGCAATTTAAAAAAATTTACATAAATGTGTCGATACCAGGTGTATACATATGAAACCGGTATTGCCATTTAGCGGCCAGTAGGCACACTTGTAGGCACTGTCGGAACTTACCATTTGTGCTAATTGGCGTAT
>NC_046660.1:50269345-50271452 GCF_010883055.1 Belonocnema kinseyi
GTATCCATAAATTGCCTGAGAGGTGGACAAAATGTGTAGCCAGCGAGGGCGCATACTTTGAATAAAATATTTGTTATCATTCTCTTCAAATAAATGTGTTTTCTTCTTGAAAAAATACCGGTTTCATATGTATACACCTGGTAAATATATCGTAAGTTACGAATTCCGTTAAAATTTTTCATTTCTTTTTTAAAAAATGATGCAATATATTTGATAAAAAGTTTATGAATGTTACTTGCTCGCTCCTAAGATGAGACTGAAAAGAACAGTCGCTATCAAGTGTAGTTGATTCATTTCGATGCTCTGCATACTCTCCAATCCTATAAGAAAAACAATTTTACAACTGTACATTAAAATTTAAATTTAAACTCTTACTTCTTTATAGATTCAATTGAAGATCCAGCATCGTGATGAATAAATTGTAAGGTCTACGAATCGGATGCTAGTATCTTGAAGATAGAATTCGCTCTTGAAAGAAGACTGTATATAAATCAAGATTCTTATCTCTCTTATTTTGCTTTCTCAAAGTTTATTATGCACGTGATTGTGTCGTGGATATTTTTTCACACGTTTTTGTAATTCTTCAAATTTAAAATTGAGTGATGAAATCAGAAGAGCCACTGCACTTTTGAGTGTTTGAGCACTACCCAGCCACTTTACTCCCCAGGGGAAAAATTACATAGATTTCCTCTTTTACATTCTTGACAAATTATATTAAATTTCTTGGCACACTCTATGTGATGTATCATTAGGACCTAACAGTATACATTTTTTAGATATTTTAATTATAAAAAACGTGGCTGAATTTGTTTAGTACAAGAAATTTATTTTATTACTTTTTAAGCAGAGTAATACAATCGTTAATTCCAGTTAACAAACATAATAGCTTAAACACTTAAGTATTACTCTTGATAATATTATCTTTATATGATGTTATAAATATGCAGTTTTTTCTCAAATATTATACATTTTTGCCATTTTTCGTTCATATTTCAGGCGCTCTATGGTTCTTGTAGTCCTAGCATGTAAAACAAAAGCTCATATGTTTTTGTTTATTACAACTAACCTATATTTCTCTGAAAACAAAATTTTAGCAGAAAAATATAAGTTTTACAAATATTTACAAAATGACGTGTCTGACATTAGGATTTTTAACATTTATTTATTTTTAAAAAAATGTCTGTAAGTTCCTTTTTTAAAGATACAATTATTATTACAAAAGTTATTTAACATAATCAACAACAAAATTAGGATTTCAATAACAAATGGTACAGCTGTCATTCTGTACTTGATGTAAATTTCAGCTTTGCAGCTTGAAAATTGCAGTAGCAGTAATTTTTTTCCGAAGAAAGAAAATTATCCCTCCCCCCGGGCTTGAAGTACATAATTTGTTGAAAATATGTAGAAAAATCTCACATAACTAATGACTTCTATCACAATATTATTCAAAAAATTTACAAAGTTATTCTATTTGTTTATGACGAAAAAAAAATAGTATTATTTTGTAGCCATTTTTATGCCATTTAGTAATAAATAATCGGTTTGCCGCTAAATGTACTTGATAGCAAAACTGCAGTTGACGACAATAATTCAGATTTTGTTGAGATTCTAACGGCCAAAACGGTAGAAACTTGGTTGAAAAAAGTTCCATTTTTAATAACAAATGTGTTTTTATGAAAACAAATAATTATTCGAGCTGAAGATTTTAACAATTTCTGAGGATAGTAATAAATTTATTTCATGAAAGTTTTTAATTTGTTAATCAATTATTACAATAATAACATAATATTTGAAAACGGCACATTCGGACGTTTTTCATTTTTGACTACAATTTAAATGACGAGATAATCCTAAGTTAAGTCACTTCATTTTGTAGATATTTGCAAGTCCTACATTTGTTAATTAAATTTTTTCTTTCAGACAATATAGGTTATTTTTAATAAACAAACAACCTGTTTTCGTTAATTTTGACCTATTCCTCCCAGAAACTTCTCTTACCTACTCATAATAATACATTCTTTATTTTTATAACTATGATAACCGTAAGATAACTTTTTTGTTTCAATAAATATTTTTAAAACAATGGCTTTGAAAAAAAAACAATAAG
>NC_046660.1:50271552-50272737 GCF_010883055.1 Belonocnema kinseyi
TATTAAAATATTTTTTCCCAGTGGTGAATAACTTTTTAAAGGATTATTGCTAATTTTTGGGAAAGCACCAGTAAATTATTTTTGAAACCCTGTTTTTTAATTAGTTATCAAATTCGAAAATATATTATATTCATGATCGACATATACTTACATTCCTTATGGGGTTATGCACAATTAAATAACAGAAACGAAAAAAACACAATAAAGTAGGGGGGAAGCTTTTATCAGTACTGAAAAATGCAAATTATTTGTACCTTAACCCTTAAAAATTGATATTACTTTAATTAAATTGAATTGTAAAAAAATTCGAAATTTTTAAATTGTCAATTATAATTTTCGAAATAGTTGAGTTTTAATTTTAAATGCACCAATTTTTTAGCTTTAAATTTTTCGAAATCGCATAATATCTTATAAAAGACTTGATAATTTCACACTTGTCTATTTAAAGTATTCGTAATTAAATTATTTCAAATTGAGTGCCTCCCGATTAAATTAAACCACTGAAGTTTTTCTATTTGAAAAATCGTTAAAAAAATGAACATTTTACGCCCAGTTAAGAAAAAAGAAAACAATTTTTCTATTGAAAATTTGAATAACTTTTTTCAATTTTAATGGTTTTATTTTTAGAATTCAGAATTTTCATGTTTTACGGTAAAAATGCAATTTTTCTTTATTATAAGTTTAATTTATGCGATTAAAATTGAATTGGTTTAATTTCGAAATGTATAATTGAGAATTTACAAATTATAAATTCTAAACTATTAAATCTTCCTTAGACTAAAAGTTTTCCATTTGCAATAACTTTTGATTCCAAACGTCTTTTTAGAATAATTCAATTTTAAATGTTTAGAATTGAACATTGTTTAATTATGAATAGGGAAACTGAATTTATTGTTGATTTCAGAAGAATTGGTCAAATTAATTTTTATGATGAAGCACTTTAATTTGATTTAATATAAAAACAGTTTTATAGAATTTCAGAAGCTTTTTCTATAAAATATTTAATTCAATTTTCACTTTCAAACTATTAAATATTGATTGTTCTGAAATTAAATGTATTAAAATTGAAAAGTTTGAACTTTAAAATTACGAGGGTGGATTGATAAGTTTCCGGCCTGACCAAGAAAAACAACGTTTTTAAGAATTTTTTTTTTTATTTCTCAACATAATCTCCTCCAAGGCTGA
>NC_046660.1:50272837-50280748 GCF_010883055.1 Belonocnema kinseyi
ATAAGGTTGTTATAGTAGAGTCTATCGAAGACTTGCAAAGAATGTTAAATAAACTGAATGCAAGCATGAAGAGCATGGGCCTCAAAATTAACGCAAATAAAACAAAAACTATGGTGTTCGACGGAAAGAGTGAGAAAACACTATGCTATATTATATTAAATGATGAGAGAAATGAGCAAGTTGATAAGTTCGTGTACCTTGGTACCTTATTTACCAAGGACGCGAAAAAAGAGGAGGAGTTAGATAGACGCATATCCGAAGGTAATAAGGTTATTGGTAGAGCAGGGCCCCTTATCAGAAGTAAAAATGTATCAAATAAAGCTAAAATGTCAATACATAACTTTCTTAGAATTATGCATTTTAAAGTTTTAAATTGTAATCCTAGACAAAACGAAAAAATTATAGGTAGGAACATTAGAATAGCTCGGCAAAACAGATTATTAGAACTTTCTGTTTGCTGATGCGGAGTACATAACACAGGTCTGAAAATAATGGGGTCATGTCAGTTGTTGGAAAGTGGAGGGCCATTTCCGAAGTAACTGTTTACCTAGAATCCGAATCCGGGGTCAGAAATGGCCCGTAACATCAGGATTTTAAGATATTTGAGGTTATGTATCCAAAAACTGGCGTTTTTTGCTACTTTTGAGGTTATGTACAGAAGACACCGAATTTTTTGGGATTTTTTCTTTAGTTGCATCATATAGTACTGCTTTTGTTCTTTAATTTTCCTATTACGAGATACGTCCCATTATGTCTTGAGCATTTTCTTTATATACTTTGAGGCAGACATTTTCTACTGGGTGTTTTTCTTGAAAATTTGTACTCAGGGGTGTTCGGGGTTGTTGATGTCTGCCTCAAATTATTTAAAGCAAATGCTCAAGGCACGATGGGAGATATCTCTTAATTTCAAATTGGCGTAACTTGATAAT
Source organism: Belonocnema kinseyi (assembly GCF_010883055.1). Taxonomy (NCBI): domain Eukaryota; kingdom Metazoa; phylum Arthropoda; class Insecta; order Hymenoptera; family Cynipidae; genus Belonocnema; species Belonocnema kinseyi. The sequence goes on from NC_046660.1 coordinate 50,273,767, forward strand.
GAAAAATGGTAATTGAACTCTGTGACTCTCAAATTAAAGAAAATGAGCAGTGCTATATGATACAACTAAAGAAAAAATCCCAAAAAATTGTGTGTCTTCTGTACATAACCTGAAAAGTGGTCAAAACGCAATTTTTTTATACATAACCTCAAATATCTTAAAATTCTGACGTGAAGGTCCAATTCTGACCCCATATTTGGATTCTGAGTAACAAATTACTTCGGAAATGACCCTCCACTTTCCAACAACAAAACCATGTTGGCTTGTGTAAGAGACTTCAGATTGAAAGATTTCAAATCTGCAAATTTAATTCCTTTATTTTTAATGTTATTTTATTACGATTAAAAATAAATCTATGGATCTCATAAAAAAATGATTGATAAATGTATAGCTCTTTTTTTGATGAACTACTTTTGTCCATCAATTTCTTTCGAACCCTTTGTCGACAAAAATAGTGAAAATTTTCAAATATAATATTTATTGTGAAACAATATTGAATGATATTATTAAATGACTGTGGTTGAAGCCATAATTTTTTTCTCTTATTTGCTACAATATTTTACTGCCGCTGTTTCTCCCACGAATAAGTTATTATTCATGCGATATTTTTTATAACAAATAGATGATTTCGGACATTTCTCGAAATTAAGTCATGACTTCAGCCCATGTTAGATTTCAAATGAAGGAAGTATGATCTACGGTAATTTTAAGTGTAATTTATGGTAACTTTCCATAAATTGCCCAAAATTAAATGGAAAAACCTCTCCGCAAATTTTCAATCATTTATGGTAATTTTACAGGTAAATATAGTAACTTACCATAAATTACACAAAATTCAATTTTAAACATTTTTATGAATTTCAGGAAATTTATTAAATGTTTCAGTAATTAATGATAATATCCGAAAGTTTCTGTTAACTTAACATAAATTGCCTAAGATTCAATTGGAAAATGTCTATAAATTCCCAGAAATTTATGGAAATTCTTGGTTATTTATGGCAACTTTATAGATAAATATGGTAAGTAACCATAAATTACCCGAAATTCAATTTTGAACATTTTTTATAAATTTCCAGAAATTCATGAATTTGTTTGCAAATTTATGGTAATATTACAGGTTACTAATAGTAAATCACCATAAATTGCCTAAAATTCAATTAAAAAATGTATAAATTATCATAAATTTCTGGACATTTTTGATTATTTATAGTAATTTTAAAGGCAGATATGTTAATTTACCAAAACTCAATTGTAAACATTTTTATAAATATCCGAAAATCTCTGAATTACAAAAAATGCTTGCAATTTTTAATTTATTCATCACTAAAGATTGTTTGACTTTAAGTTTCATGTTCTCAATAATGTACGGTAGAAAATTGAAAGATAGTTTTCAATCGTGCAATTTACAATTGCAAACCTCCAAAACTATTGACAATAAATTGAGTTGATGAAAAAAATTAAGTAATTCGGAAGTGCTAAAAAGACTGCACATTTTGAAATGTCTGTGTGTTAAACAATTCTTAATTAGATTGAGGAATATGACCGGAAAAAATGTATGCAAACGAAAGCATAGCCAGAAAATGAATAGGGAGCGGGTGCTAATCTGGAAAATTGCATCCGCTCCCAGCGAAATCGCGGTAAAATTTCAGCCACAACCACGTCTCACGAACATGAGATAGGTGGTTACAGTCTGTAAAGGAATCAATACGATGATCTAGCAAAACCCTCGTGCACCCTAAGAACACGGAGCGACCCAAGGACTACCGCCTTCTGCATTTTTCCCGCAAGTGTTTTAGAATATTCTTGACACGCAGGGATGCTTTTTAGGCCATTAGTAAGTTAAAGCTTGGCACCTCCAAGAGCGCCGATGATAAGGACGATTAGTTTAACAGAATATTCCGGGAACAATCGTTGCAACTCCCTTATAAGGTCTCGATACCTCTCTTTCTTTTCATTCTCCTTGGTTATGATATTTTTGTCAGCTGGTGCCGAAAATTCGATAACGAACATGGTTCGCTTCTCGAAGTCAAGAAGAACCATGTCAGGCCTCGAGTAAGTAACAGAAACAATTGTCGAGAATATAAAGTTCCAGTATATGTGGCACTTCCCATTATCGACAATTAACTCGATTTTCCTAGGAGCATTTAGAGGAGCGATATTAAGTTTAATGCCGTAAGAGTGACACAGATGGTAATAAAGCACTCTTAGTGCCGCATTGTGCCTTTGAATGTAGGTCGTTCCCGCGTGAGTTGGACAACTAAATAGTATGTACAGAAACGCTCCTTTGCCCACTTCTTCGTGATTCTTAGCCATTTTAAGAAGAGGGTCTAGTCTATTTGCAACTCTATGTGCTGTGCCCAGAATAATCCTGTTGTGAAGACATTCAAGACTCAATATTCCGCTACCACTTTGACGTTGTGATATGTACAGTCGCGGAACGGAAGACTTAAGATGCATGCTTTTGTTCATGTGCATAACCTTTCTTGTCCCGATATCAAGGGATCTGAGCTCGTTCTTCGTCCATGGAACTACTCAAAATGAATAGAGTACTACCGGTACGGCAAGGATGCTCGTTGCAGATACTTTGTTCCTCGCCGACAATTCGGAAGACCAAATCTGTCGGATGAGACGTTTGTATCTGCTACGGAGAGTATCCTTTATAGATGTCACATCCTGAGTGCGGCTATGTGGCACGCCCAGGTATGTATAAGTCTCTCTAGCGCAAATGTGTCGTATAGCGCTTCTGTCAACGAGCTCAGGATCTTCAGGGATGCCATTAAGTTTTCCTCGCTGCAAATAAACCTTGGCACATTTATCTAACCCAAATTCCATTCCATTTTCCTTAGTATATCGTACGATAATCCCTAGAGCTAGATGTAGTTGCTCTTTGTTTTTAGCATAGATCTTAAGATCTCCCATGTAGAATAAATGAGTGACCTTGTACTTTTTATCTGCAGGTTTGCCGCACAAGTACCTGTCGGAATGGCGAAGTTCTAGAGATAGTGGCAATAATGTAAGGTAAAAGAGGAGTGGGCTCATGGTGTCGCCCTGAAAAACACCTCTCTGAAAGGTGACCTTCTTAGTTGTCACACGATTTTTTCCAGATGAGGTAGTAAATCTGGTTTTCCAAAGCGGCATCAATCTCTCTATGCACCTAACTATTTGCGGATGAACCTTTAAGATTTCCAAAAGACAGATGATAAGTCTATGGGAGGTCGAATCGAAAGCTTTCCGATAATCAATCCAGGCCATCGATAGGTCACGCTGGTAGAATGCTGCATCTTAGCAGGCACATCTATCAATAAGCAGGTTCTCCCGACATCCGGCTACGCCTTTCTTTGAGCCTCGTTGTTCATACATTTCTTGCCACATAGGTTCAATTGCCCGGACAATCCTATCATTTAGGATAGCTGTGAATATCTTATAAAGTGTGTTCAGACAAGTTATTGGCCTGTAATTCTTCGGGTCAGCTAAGTTGTCTATTTTCTTCCACCAGAAGGTTTTGATATAATCTGGTCCCGGTGCGGAATAGTTCTTCATCCCTCTTAATACTTTTTTCACCTCCTCGGTAGTGATGGGTGGGCATTTTTTAGCAGGTGTTATGAGGGCAACACGTAACTCCTTGAAGCTATTTATATTTTCTGAGTCTTCATCCAGTCTATGCTGCACTTCGTAGACTTCTCTCCAAAATACTTCGACCTCCTCTGGTTTAGGTGGGTGTTCGACAGTAACCGGAGGGTCTTGGAAGAGTGGAAATGGTTCAGAGAGAAACTATTGATCTTCTTTGACCAACCTCTCCCTCCGCTTTAGACTTCTCTTAGCGTCAGATAGTATCCGTATTCTCTCAACAATATACTGCCTGATGGTCAGCAGCTTTGACTTGTTAAGTGTGTGATAACGGGTCCGGAGTTCGCGCGCGAACTTTCAAACCTTGACGGTAAAATTCCTGCCAGATGTGATATATTCAATCACACACTGAATGCGGGACGCGTACTGCCTTGCCCAGCCTATGTTTATGGCAGGTTGATGCATTCGTCTTGTGGTCCTATGATCAACCGTTGGTTTTGTTTTACGATTTGCATCGGCCAAAGCTCTCGCTGCATTATACACACAATAATTGATAGCCCAGAGGTCAGATTCTCCGGAAAAATGTCCACGAAGCTCGTCATCCATTTCAGCCAGATCTTTAGGCTTGAGAGAAACATTGGTGTTGATGTTTCTCCGGGTCGTAAAGCATCGCTCTTTCTCTATTGGATGCCTGCCCGCGGTTGGTCTTAGTGTAGCCTCTCTTTCTTTGTTGCCGGCTAGGATTCACTCAATACAAATTCTTTTGACAATAACCCACCCACTTGGCCATCAAAGAAAATTTAAATTTGATAAAACCTTAAGTTTCAATATTTCGTCACAAGAATTGTTAATGACAGCGGTTATTGTTAACTCTTCTAATATTTTTGTGACTAGCAGTCATTCGTCCAATAGCTTAAAATAGTTCCGGTACAAAAAAAATTCTATGCGAAAGGGCAAACATTTTAAATTTGTTTATCTAATTTGTTTACAAAAAATTGAATTTTTATTCTTTACCAAATACTATTAAATATTTATTACTTTAAAGAATACCTGAAGTCGTTCTGGCCATTGAAGGAAATTATAATTTGAAAAATCTCAAATTCTATTATTTTGACACAAAAATTGTTTATTACAGTGGTTATTACAAACTTTTGAATTATTTTTGTTGTTAAATGTCATTCCTACATTAATAGGAAGCACTTTTAGCAAAAAAATTCTTTTCACCGATAATAAGACTTTGCTCATACTTTACCTGGAAAAATTATTAATAAAAAATAGAGGAGACAAAATTTCGGAGAGTCAAAATCTATAGAATATAATGATCTTTAATTTAAAACAGACAAATTCAAAATTGCAAGAAAATTGAAGGCTCTGGACATTTTTGAATGAAAAAAGTGCATTTCCTCCAACTATGCGTCATGAGTACAGTACGTTTGTTTATAGATTTTAATAGCTTATAGTCTATTTTAGAAATGAGGCTTGCAATAATATAATTAACTATTTAATTCAGAAGCTCCTTTAAATTTATATTTGTTAATAAAACTATTAGGGGCTGAATGCAGCGAGATAAAAACTTTGAAGATTAAGCAACAAATAAATGATTGAACTGTATAAATGTATATATTATGTTTGGTTAAATTTAAATAAATATATAAATTATATTAAATAATATTAAATCCATTTTTTCATTTATCATTCGTGTCATTGACTTTTTACCAAATGATTCCCTATAATATGAACAAAATTAATAATATAATAATATAATATGAGCTAAGTAAATCACAAAAATATAAAGTTCGTACTGCTGTCAAAATGTATCTGAAAATTAAATTTTATTCCTATTAAACTACATATTTTCATGACTTTTTCTTTTTTGAAATAATTAGTAATAGTTACTCTTATTTTTTCATATATTCCTTTTTGTTTATTTGCAAACAGCATCAAGTTTTTAATTATTTTTGCTTTTTCTTAATGCAATTCAATGAAAAAGACACACCTACTTCTTGTGGTGCCACCTGTTGGCTCAGTTTGGGGGCTGGTGGGAACTAACTCATAGCCCGCTCCGCTTTTGTTTGTTTACACCTGAGTGCTCGTCTGCGTGACAACCGCAGATCCCGTTCACCTCGCGCAGATCCTGTTACACCTACCTTCGGCGTGGCTTCAGTTCTCGGAAGGGGTATAAAAAGGAGGGCTATTGAAGGGTTTTACTGTACTAGTAATTTAAAAATGCAGATTGTTCTTACTACTTTTGAAATTATCAAATTTTTTCGTACTCTCAATTTGCTATTCTTTACATTTGGAGGCTTGCAATTTTAAATTGCATAATTGAAAGCTTGTTGTTACAATAAATTATGATTATATTATTATTGATAACTATATTATCTTCTAGTAATACTGGAAAGTTGTGGGTATTCTTTGGAATTTCACACTGTTTGTCAAATTTTCACTTCGCAAGTTTATAATTGATGCAAATTAACAAACATAACAATTAAAATGCTCTAAATTTAACAATTACCAAATTAATAATAGCAAACGTAAGCTTAACAAATAGAGATTACAAATTCAACATTAATTCTATAGGATTCTAGTTTAAAAGTTTGGTATGCATAAACATAAAATGGTCTAATCTTCGACTGCTCAAATTTTAAATTCCTCAGTTTTGAAGTATTCTGATTTAAAAATATTGATTTTTAATTCTTTAAATTTTTCTTGATGAATTTTTAAACATTAGATTACTTTAATATGCAAAGTTTTTATTCCCTCTTCAGAATTGTAGTTTAATTATGGTTTTAAAGAATTCTGTTTACCTATTTTCCAGAAAATTTGCTTTTACCCTTTTTCTGTTTTTTTTTTTGCATTTGCTTGCAAACTCCCTATGAAATCCTAACTATTTGGGTTTGAAAAGTCTTTTTTGAATAAAACATCAACAGCTTGGTTCAAATTTGAACTTGTTTGTTAAAATTAATTTCTCTGGTTGAACATTCATCTTTATTGCTGAAAATTAAACTATTTTATCTTTAGAAGAAGAAAAAATTCTTTCAAAAAGTAAAGTATAGGTTGATCGCTAAACTCTTTTCTTAAAATGTCATTGTTTTGGCAAAGACTCCTCATTTTATTAAAAATTCATTTCTGTGGTTAGAAATTTAATTATTTTATTGAAAGTTTGTTTATTTATTAAATATTAATTCTTCAAGTTAAAAATGAAAACATTAGATTTTTAGTTGAAAAATCAAATTTTTAATTGCAAATTAAAAAGTTGGAGATCGACAATTTAAAATCCCGTTATTTGGTTCAAACATTTTTTTGTGGTGAAGGGGAGGGTCGGTAAGGCCGGTTTTTGGCCTAATTTATTTTTGGACCAAAAAATCTGAAAAAAATCATGGTAGTATCTTATAAGTATCCCGAGTCGATTGCA
>NC_046660.1:50280848-50284866 GCF_010883055.1 Belonocnema kinseyi
TTCAAACAGTTTTGTCCCTGCACTTGCATCAATTATTACCTGACTTCAATTAAAAAATGGATTAATACAAAAGTGTTACAAAAAAATTGCAATTGTTTAAACTATTATTTTTGTTAAATTAAAATTGTTATGGCCTCGCTCTAACTGAAAAGTTGAAAAATTGACAAAAACGTATTTTTTCTTTTCCGAAATACTTGTTAAACTTCATGGGGGTTACGGAACCCGAAAATATAATTTGAAAAAAGTCTATTTCTTATTTTGTACATTTAAATAACTTTGGAGAGCAGTGTTTTCTTTTTTGAATACGCTGAGTTTAAAAACGTTTCTTTTGCTCTCCTTTATGTGACCCCCATGACCCCTCAGATAAGTCACACACATGCAAAGTGTGACAGGTTGTCTTTCCATTAAAATATTCATTATCACATACATGCAATGTGATTTATTTTATCTGCTGCAAAATACAGTATTTTGAAATCAAAGCGGTTTTATTTCTTAGGGGATAGTTGCTCACAGTTAATTTCAAATTAGGCGTGTATACAAGCTTTGACTTTTAAGTGTCCATATGCTTATTTTTCCCCTAGACCTATTTCGTCTAATAAATCACACGCATGCAAAGTATGATTGATATCATTTTTTTATAAGCATGCAGCAGATTTCATACTCGCTAAAAAAGTCTTCAGTTTTCAAAATACTTTTCTGTTCCACAATTGAGATGCCGGATGCAGAAAGAAAATATATAATAATTTCGAAGGTGCCCTTGAATATTAAACTCAAGGCACAAGATACTTCAAACAAATTTTATTTAATTTTCTATCTGGAATCTCAATTATTTGTTGACAGATTTGAAATGATCTTTTACTTATTGTGCACTGACACACGCACATGCAGTATCATTTATTGTGTATTTTGCAACAGACAAATAATCAGTATCTGTATTTTTCTTAGCATCTGACGCTACAAATATATCTGTGACTGAATTTTCATTTTTTTGTAAAACAATGCTATAATGAGTATTTTGATCATGACTCTCAGTATTTTTCCTCACATTATACGTTACAAATATATCTTCACGCCACAAATGGTGTCGGTAAACCTAATACTTTTTGCGTTAGCCATGGTAACAGTGTATGTATTAACGTAGCAACGCTATGGCGCGCATTTGGCTCAGGGTTCTCAATAGTTTTTTGAGCCTTAGGTACCTGAAATACATCTCCATGCAGAGAATGAAATAGGACGACCTACTAAGAAAAATACTGAAAACCCTAAAGAAAATGCACATTATAACATTGCTATTCAAATACATAGTAATTTAGGCCTTTTGGCTCGAAATGACCATGTCAACGCGTCTATCCCGAAAAGTATTTAGGTGTCAAACAGCTTTTTACATAGGCGTGGTAAGGGACACGAGTCAAAAGGAGTACATATTCTAAACACAATATTTATTTCAAATTGTAAAAGAAGCTCGAGAAGTATACCAGGGCAAAAAAGTATGGCGACAAATAGTAAATCAAAAGAGTGCCAGTAGAGTGAATGACGCCTGAAAGAAAAGACCTGGGATACTAATAGACCCAAGTTGGAAACCTCACATGACGACTTTGTAAGGATCTTCACTTGGGGAAATTGCAAGAGAGATTAGTGCCACCCTGTGTCGGGGTAGTGTTGTGGAACGAACTCACTGATTTATTTGTAATTATTGTATTTGGAAATACAATCATCGGAAAGATATTCTTACTATGGTAGTTAATTATGGTAAATGAAGCCTACTCGTAGAAAGAGAAGCAAACTCTTAATTTTTTAATTGAAATCCTTTCAATAATTAATGGTTCTCGTAAATTTACAAAGCAACATAGAAAAAAGACATCGAATGGACATTCGTTGTTGATTTCGAACACAAATTAACTCGTAGGATAAACGTCAAACTCTTAATTTTCTAATTAAAATTGTTTTAATAATTAATATATCTTGTAAATTTTCAAAGCGATATATAGAAGAGTCTCCGGATAGACATTCTTAGTCGACTGCGTAAATCAATTGACTTGTAGAAAAAAGGGCAAAGTCTTAATTTTTAAATTAAAATTGTTTAAATAATTAATAATTCTTGTTAATTTGCAAAGCAATATAGAAAAGAGTCATCGGATAGAAATTCTTAGTTGACTTCGAAAACAAATTGACTTGTGGAAAAAAGGCCCAACTTTTAATTTTTTAATTAAAATTATTTAAATAAGTTCTTGTAAATTTTCAAAACAATATAGAAAAGAGTCACCGGATAGAGATTCTTAGTCGACTCCGTAAACAAATTGACTTGTAGAAAAAAGGGCAAACTCTTAGTTTTTTAGTTAAAATTGTTTAAATAATTGATAGTTCTTGTGAATTTAAAGAGCAACATAGAAAATAGTCATCGGATAGACATTCTTCGCTGAGTTCAAAAACAAATTGATTCGTAGGCTTAAGGCCAAACTTTAAATTTTTTCATTAAAATTGTTTAAATAATTAACAGTTCTCGTAACTATAGCAAAGCAATATAGAAAAGTCATACGATACCTCGAAAGAAATATGGCTTAATGGTGTAATAATATAAAACTGAAAAAAAACCTAAATACCCTCTGAGAAATCCTGCTCCTCGTATCGGTGATCCCATTGAAGTGCTTCCGTTCTTGGAGTAATCTAAATGCCGGAACGCTCATGAGCCAACAGTTTTCCTGGAATATATTGAATTTAAGTTAGTTCTTTTTCGTTAAAAATGGATTTTTTCAACTTAAAAATTCGAAATTTTAACAAAGTAGTCAAAGTAGGTAAAAGCCAGTTCAGTATTACTTTTTAAAAAGCTCAATTTCCCTCTACAATTGTTTCTCTGTATATCATGCCCTTTGCCTTATAATTTGAATTTTTGATTTTTTAAATCGTATTTCGATAAATGAAGCCAAAATATCAAGTACGGCCAAAAAATAGTTAAATCCAGTTCTGTATGACTTTTTAAAATATTCAGTTCCCCATGAGTCTGAAGTTCCCAACGTTTACAAAAAACGAAAAAAACGAAAAATAAAATATTTGAAAAGTCAAAATGTTTTCATTGTTTATGATAGTATTGTGTGCCAAAAGTCCCATCTTAAAGTTTCAACCCTCTAGCGCATGTGGAACCCATCCCAAATCAACCCCTAAATATAATAAAATTCGTTAAAACTACAGAATTTTAAAAAGCCAAAAATGTTCTTAATGATTATCGCTGCATTTTGTGCTGAAAGTGCCACCAAAAAGTTTCATCCCTCTAGTGCATGCGGAACACACCCCAAATCAACCCCTTCAGATTATAAAATTCGTTAAAAATAAACAATTTCGAATTTTTTAACGACTTTTATAATATGAAGGGGTTGATTTGGGGTGTGTTCCACATGCACTAGAGGGATGAAACTTTTCTGTGGTACTTTCGGCACTAAATGCAGCGATAATCATTAAGAACATTTTTGGCTTTTTAAAATTCTGTAGTTTTAACGAATTTTATTATATTTTTGACTCGAAATGACCATGTCAACGCGTCTATCCCGAAAAGTATTTAGGTGTCAAACAGTTTTTTACATAGGCGTGGTAAGGGGCACGAGTCAAAAGGCGTACATATTCTAAACACAATATTTATTTCAAATTACAAAAGAAGCTCGAGAAGTATACCAGGGCAGAAAAGTATGGCGACAAATAGTTAATCAAAAGAGTGCCACTAGAGTGAATAACGCCTGAAAGAAAAGACCTGGGATACTAATAGACCCAAGTTGGAAACCTCACATGACGACTTTGTGAGGATCTTCACTTGGAGTGATTGCAAGAGAGATTGGTGCCACCTGCGCCGGGGTAGTGTTGTGGAACGAACGTGTTATTTAAATAAACTAGAAGCTCTTACGCGCGCGACTCACTAATTTATTTGTACTTATTCTATTTGGAAATTAAGTTCAAGAAAATGCCGCGATAATCATTTTTAATTTAATAACTTCTATTTATACACGACTTCGCATAGGTACCATATAGACGA
>NC_046660.1:50284966-50285978 GCF_010883055.1 Belonocnema kinseyi
AACAAATATCTTAGAAAAGAGTCATCACAAACACAATCTTAGCTAACTTCATACAAAAATTTGAATAATACCCCAACTCTCAATATGTTTTTAAAAATTGTTGGAATGATTAATATTTATTATAAATTTACAAAGTAACGTGGAAAAATATCATCGAAAGACATTCTTAATTCATTTCGCAAATAAATTATACTTCTTCCTTCAAAAATAGCCAAGCTATAAATATGTTGATGAACATTTCTTAAATAATCAATAGTTGCAGATTTTCAAAGTATCAGAGAAAAAAGATCATCGGAAAGATATTCTTACTATGGTAGTTAATTATGGTAAATGAAGCCTACTCGTAGAAAGAAAAGCAAACTCTTAATTTTTTCATTGAAATCCTTTCAATAATTAATATATCTTGTAAATTTACAAAGCGATATATAGAAGAGTTACCGGATAGACATTCTTAGTCGACAGTGTAAATCAATTGACTTGAAGAAAAAAGGGTAAACTCTTAATTTTTAAATTAAAATTGTTTAAATAATTAATACTTCTTGTTAATTTGCAAAGCAATATAGAAAAGAGTCATTGGATAGAAATTCTTAGTTGACTTCGAAAACAAATTGACTTGTGGGAAAAAGGCCCAACTTTTAATTTTTTAATTAAAATTGCTTAAATAATTAAAAGTTCTTGTAAATTTTCAAAACAATATAGAAGAGAGTCACCGGATAGACATTCTTAGTCGACTCCGTAAACAAATTGACTTGTAGAAAAAAGGGCAAACTCTTAGTTTTTAAATTAAAATTGTTTAAATAATTGATAGTTCTTGTGAATTTACAAAGCAACATCGAAAAAAGTCATCGGATAGCCATTCTTCTCTGAGTTCAAAAACAAATTGATTCGTAGGATTAAGGCCAAACTTTAGATTTTTTCATTAAAATTGTTTAAATAATTAACAGTTCTTGTAACTTTTGCAAAGCAATATAGAAAAGTCATACGATACAAATTCTTAGTTGACTCCGTAAAC
>NC_046660.1:50286078-50288239 GCF_010883055.1 Belonocnema kinseyi
AAAAAACTCGCAACTTTTCAGCATTTTGCTTATGGAATATGATAATGAGTGATATTAAATTGCTTAAACTGTGACTTTCTGAACATTTACTCTGAGGAATTTTCGGAAAACAATAAATTATTTAAACAGTGTATTTGAACATCTAATTATATTTAAAAAGAATTATTCTGTGCATTAAAAACAATTTGAATTTTAAAAACCGCAAAGAAATTATAATAGCGACAAAACTTCGTAAAACCCAATTTTTTACTTATGGGGATAATAGGGACCCCTTAAGGAAGACTCATGTGAATAATATTTTGAGAAAAATGAATATTTATTTTTAATTTATATTTGATTGTTAAGAAAAAATATTAGTTTTTAAATGGATTCACCTAAGGTTGACTATCAATATCCCTTTTGGTGTAAGCGTGACTCACTCGTTTAGACGGTGATTGAGGGTGGCGGGTAAAGACGTATTTTTGCTAATAGGAAATATGTGTCAAACTTCGTGGAATTTGTTGAACCTCTAAATATCATTGTCAGTGTGATTATTTGTGTGTGTATTCGAACAAATTTGAAGGGAAATGCAGAAAAATTTCAAAATTAACTTTGTAACACCCTAGTACATATAGTGAATCAAAACTGGTTATAAAAATGTTGTCCAGTGGAAAATAGAAATTTTTTATAACATACATATATTCATAGTGTATCATTTTTAACTCTATTGAAGCAATCAAAAGGCCCTATTGCGGTTAGAAAACCTTGTCTCTGTTAAGGCAGAGATAACGTTTTTCCTTGAATTTATATTGAATCAAAATTTTTAAAGTTAAAAAATTTAACAATAAAAAATATAATTTTTATTAAAAATTTACCAATATTTATGATTCTTATTAGTATTATTTTTATTTTTATATTATTTTTTATTTTATAGATTGCAATATAATTTGAACATTAGAAATGAAAACTGTTCAAATATTTTGTTTTATTGGTGACGTAACACCAAAAATATTTCGTAAAACAACATTTTTTTCTCTGGGGGAAAGTAAAAGATAGGCAATTAAATATTAAATTTCTTAGTAGAGGCAAAAATTGTCCTTTGATTAGATATAACCAATCAGATTGTTATAATTGTCACAGGAGCAATTCGATACATTCATGATTTAAAAAAAAACTCTCTAGGAATGTGAGATTGAATTCCTTTTTATTATTCGGAGTTCTTTGAATTCTATGTATTATTTTTAGTTCTCTATAATTGCTTGGAATGCTTTTAATTTTGATAAAAGAAACTCATTCTCATAAATTTTGTGAAATTATCGAATTTCCTAAATTCGCAGAACTTCCAAAATTCTATGAACGTGAGAATAATAAAAAAAGTATTGAGAAATTCATAAGAGTAAAAGGTATTTAGACACATTAAGCATTCAAAAATTAGACAATTCAAAATACTGTGAATTAACCAAATTCCGACACATTCAGGAAACTCAGGAGATTATCAGGAATTTAGGAAATTTCAAGAAAGTTGAAAGATTTCAAGGAATTCGTAAACAGTCGAAAAAAGGTTTGAAACAATTACATAAAATTTAGAAGAATTCAAAGAACTCTTAAGAATTGAAATCAGTACAGTCTAATTTGAAATGGATTCATTTATTGACTGATTGATCCAAAGTCATTAAATTGTTTGCATTATTTTAAAGTTCTTGAAATTCCCTGAATTCTTTAAATGACTGAATGTCGTAGAATTTTTTAAATTATTTAAATCTTAAAATCCTCTATATCAAAGAATTTTCTGAACACCAAGTACTTCACAATAATACAAAGAGGAAACTAATAAACTCTTAAATTGTAAAAAGGAATAAACCGAATTCAATCTCTCGAAGTCTGTATGCCCCTACTTTAAATTGTATAATTTTGAATTTATAATAATATTTTTTTTAATGTATAACTTATAATCCTTACTTATTGAAAGGGGAAAGCTTCAAAATTTAATCATATTTGGTTTCCATTCGGCGGTCTATTATCAACACAAAATTCCTTAAGATGAGATTGATTTTCTGGTAAAGTTAAGGACGATTTTATTGAAAAGTGGAAAAGTAAAAGAGTTTTAAATATTCGACTGACCGTCATCTTTAAAGTTTTCAAAATTTCGGACTTCTCAGATAATCGAATCGTTTGTCAAGTT
>NC_046660.1:50288339-50291608 GCF_010883055.1 Belonocnema kinseyi
GCAATCATTGATTATTATTATTATTGATTATTATTATAATAATTATTTTGTTGATTCGAAAATATTTTCGATTAAAATGCATAAAAATTGAAAAGAAAGGAAAATTTGAAACAAAAATTTTAATATTTTTAATCTTCTAGAGTTTAATCTGAAAGCTTCCAAACTCATGTCTATTATTAGTTTTACTGCGTACATTTTTTATTTAAAAATTACTAGTTTAATGCTGAGATAATCTCTGATTAGAAGCGTTCGAAATTCAAAATTTTTCACTTCGTGATTATATAGATAATTTAAATTTTAGAAGTATAAAATAAGAATGCTTTTGACTGTTAATTGTACAACTAATTCATGTAAACATTAACAAATTATGAGTCAGGATTTACAAAAAATATATTTATCAGAATTTTAGTGATATTCAGCTGTGGAAGACTTCGTAAATAAATAATTATCTTTGTTTTTCTAAGTTTATATAAATAGTTGAAAACATGGGTGTCCTTTTCATGAATTATCTTCTACGCATCAGCAAACAATCAGTTCTAGAAATATTTGTTTTTCGACCAACTACACGTTTGATTTGATATTATAAATTTCTGAGGACTGGACATTTTACATGAGTCCATTTTGGAAAGATATAAAATTTAAAGAATTTAATGTTTTTTTAGCTTAAAATTCTTACATATTAAATTTGGAAGGCTACCGTTTTACAGTTTCAACCATTTTTTTGAACAGTGCATAATTCTTAAGCCAATAACATAAAACCCATTTAAATCAAATAGAGTTTGCAATTTGAAATATATTATACGTGATTATTTTAACTTTATAATTAACCAAAAGATTTCAATTTTAGTTTACAGTACTCGAAATCACAAGACTTCTGTATTATGTTTGCTGTTCAGCTTTATCGAATTTCGTAGTGTTTCCTTGGAGTTATTTTTAACCTAAATAAAGTGAGGTGTAATAGATTTGGTGTGTAAATAATTTCATTTTTTTTCATTTTTAAGTGACGTAACTGATTCACAAGTTTCACAATATTGCCTACGGGCTGCGACTCGTATACGCTGAAGCTTCTTCTTCTTTTAATACGTTTAGAAAATAGAAATTTTTTAAATTAGTTAAATTTAGATTTTGAAATTTTACATTATATTCAGATCATAAATAACTAACAATATTTTTTTATTTAAAATCAATTGTTCCAAATTTGCATTGTATTTATATGAAACTTAAAACATGTTATTCACATGCAAGCGTCAATAAATCAACTTTGTAGTCAGAACAAGTTCGGAAATGTCAGGGATATAAAATTCAAAAATTTGAATTTTTGATTTTATTATTCTGCTTATGAAAGATTCCACAATTATAAATGTGTTACAAGATTAAGATTATGGTATTGGAATACTAGTAACTAGGAAAAAATTAGGAAATTTGGAAAATTAAGTTTGGGCGATCTTGATGTAATATTTTTGCAAGCAATTTAATTCCACAGATTTTAAATAACTACCTTTTTGTAGTTGTTCCATCTAAATGATACATTATTGTTTTCACCATCAAATTTCAAATGATTTAGTTTCAGCTCAAATTATCCGAAATCAAAAGAATTTCCTAGATGAACTACTTTTCAAAAAAGAATGCACTCAATTTTTGACGATTTGGACCAAAAAGTAAAAAAATCTAATTTTAAAAATTTTACGTTACGTTTATATACTTTATATTTATATTTACACAAAACTGGCATTATTAAATAAAAATCATTAGAATATAAACAATATTATTAGCAATTTTTGAAGATTTTCAGTTTTGGTTAACATTTTTCAACGACAACAGTTACTTAAAAAACATCAACAAGTATTGAAGAATTTGTACAAATTTGAAAAATCTTAGGCAGTTAAAAGTTATAGAGTCCTTTTTTCAATTTCAAGGAATTTTCAAGAGCATTAAAAACCTCAAAGGATTTTAAAATATTTCAAAACATTGTCATGTAATATTATCAATATTTTAAAAATTTCGCATATTTTTAGCAATTTATTTTAATTCATTTATGATTCTCCCTGCTTTTCTATTAATTTATCTTAAAAGTTCCAGGTTCTTTTGAATTGGTTGGAGTTTTTTGAACTTAGTGTTTGTTATTTGAATTAATATAAAATTCTCCCTGATTTTCAAATAATTTATTCTGATAGTTTCAGGTTCTCTTAAATTCTTCAGAGTTCTTTCGAAGTTTGTATTTGTATTAATTGTAGCTAACACCATTTAAACCCATTTTTTAAAATTTGTTATTCTATATTATTATTCACCTCCAGAAACTGTACCTACAAAAAAATTAACATCATTTCTTCGCAGATGTGGAGTTTTTATATAAATTTGTACAAATTTGAATTTTATAATCCATACATAAAATATAATTTATTATCCGATTCAGCATTGTCTTCGATTGTTGGTCATGGGAAAGGAAAAATGCAGAAAACCTTTCGCGAGCACAGCCGGCTTAATAAAATTACACCTTTTGTATTTTATTAACAGACACATTTTTAACTTGACGTTCGTTTAGCGTCTGTGGAGGTATATTATTTGCATTATCTCCTTCGGCCAACTATATTTTTCTAAATTCATGTATCTGAAAGGAGAAAACGCTAATACAAAATAATGGTAGTAAATAAAATATTAAACTTATTTTCTTATATACTCGTGGAGGAATTGCCCAATTTGATCCCGATTCCCGACGTGGCCCCGATCGGGTTAGCTCAATGTGGTCCTGTTCATGGCTGCTATTGTGGTCCCGGTCAGAACCACATCGGGTTACCCTCTGTAAATAAGTTTTAGTTTCGAAAAAATTTCTATGTTGTATTGTTGTGACAGGCTTAAGATGGTTTCAAGCCAATATATCGAAGTCATTTTTGATTAGAGTTGGATTTTTATTTGATTATTTTGCACGGGACTGTCCCGGTATACATCATCAGTCACGGACGCATTTTTATAATGCAATCAAGTGATCTGATGAGAGCAGCCTGCCCCGACATATTGCAAAAAGCCTGGTTTTTACCACATCATTGACGGACTGGGTTGCAGTCAAGTAAACGATGGGGAAACTACAGCTTAAGGTGGGTTCCGAACCACCAGAACCTCGGTAAAGGTGTATAGAAAAATTTCCAGAGGTACCGGCTCAGGGATCGAACCCCGGACCTCTGAGGCATCGAAGCGGTATGTTCGCTGTTCATTATCTTATACATATCCGGCATGTATTATTATTTGTTAAACTTTTACTCGGGTAAACCCGG
>NC_046660.1:50291708-50294332 GCF_010883055.1 Belonocnema kinseyi
ATGAAGTGAACCTTTTTCCGATCGTTTTTGTATATTCAAAACTACGAGAGAAAACAAAGTTTTCCACTAATCGAGTTTAAATTTCCTTTTTATTGACGTTTCGGTCTCATCTGTGGGCCGTCATCAAAACAAACATCTGTTATAAGAGTATAATTAATCATTAAACATAAAAATAGAAAATAAATAAATTACATACAAAAGAATAAAGGAGAAGAATAAACAAATTATTACCTTGGAGGTAATTTTCGGAGTCAATTATATTATAGTTCAAAGAGAACGTCAACATTTAAAAATTCTTGGTAAGTCGGTCCATTGTGTACAGTAAAAGTATTGGGAAACTGTAGAAATCGAAACGTGACGTGAGCAACATGTGAATGAATATAAGAGCATGATGCATGATCCCGAATCCGATCATTATGATCTAAAAAGTCGATCATTCCCAATGAGCACAAAATTTGGCGACGTCTTTACGACTTCGTTACGACATCGTTACGACAACTTTACGACATCCTATCTCCATGTCGTTAAGGTGTCTTTACGATATCGTAAATAAGTCGTATGACATGTCGATATCTTTACGATATCGCAGACACCGAAACGACATGGTCATATGATGTCGTAAAGTTGTCGTAAAGATGTCGTTACGATGTCGTAAAGACGTCGCTAAATTTTGCGCCCATTGGGTCTAATAAAGTGGGCTCATATAATCGATCACAAGTTCGAGATCACATTAAAAAAACTTTTTTGTTCAAAGGAAATGATGAAATGTGTTTAAAGAAAATTTTAGAAATATAACTTATTCGTTCCTAAGATGAGACTAAAAAGAATGGTCGCTATCAAGTGCAGCTGATTCATTTCAAAGCTCTGAATAGTCTAAAAATTAAATGAAGAAAACACCATTACAGTTGCATTTTTTAGACTTGAATTTAAACTTGTACCTTTCCCTTGATTCACTTGAAGATTCAGTGGTGTGATAAATTAATTATTTAAGTTCACAAACCGGATTCTAGTATCTCGAAGAAAGAATTTGCTATTTAAAGAAACGACTGTATACAGGCATAGTTTCTTAAATCTCTTACTTTGTTTTCTCAATACTTACTGTACACGTGATTGTGTCGTGAATTTAGTTTGCACATGTTTCAAAATTCGTCGCATTTCAAATTTATTCATAAAATCAGCAAATCACACTAGATTTTTGAGTGGGAGGGAAGGGGGCACCACCCCGCCTTGCATTAATTAATGCCATACTTATTGAAAAGTTCACAAAAAACTAAATATTTAAAAAAGCACTGACCATCTAACATTAATATAGAGAAGTTATTTTTGAGGTCGTTGTTGTGCCAAAAATCAGACATCTGAAAAAAATAGTCTTCCTATGATTTTATGAATAAATATATTATAACTGATGTCATTTCAAATAAAAAAAATGATTTTTTATCAAAAATTTTTTAATTAAAAAAAAAAATTAATTTTTACAATGTTTTTTGCAGTCAAATTTTTTCTGAACATCGCTTCGTACCAATTTTCGAAACATAATTGCATTTTAATAAATTACGGATTGTTTGTTATGGGAAAACATTCTCTACAACTCCACTGTTTTCAATTTTAAAAGTAAATTTTTCTATGGCTGAAATCGTTAGGAAAATTTCTTTTTAAGAAAACATTTTTTAAACAAATAATTATATTTTAAGATTATTTAGTTATTTTTATAACTGAATCCAATAGAGTTGTAGAGGATGTTTTCCCGAAAAAATTCGCATTCGTCTATTAAAATACAATAATTTCATTTCATTGCAAAAAACATGGTTAAAACTAGTGCTTTTTTGTGTGAATATTACTAATTTCCATAAAAAATCATGCTTTTTATTTGAACTTACATCAGTTACGATATTTTGATTCTTAAGATCAAAGAAAAACCATTTTTTCAGATATCAGACATTTGGCGCGACAACTACCTTGACAATAATAATTTGTGAATAAAATTATTTTTGCTAAAGAGTAATAATTATCACGTTAATCTAAGTACAAAGTGAACAAAAAGGTAACAATTTTAGAAAAAATGAAAATCTCTAGCTAATTTTCAATCTGATTTCTCTTCTATAAGCATTTCAAAATAGGAATTCTAAATTTTGGCAGATTAAGGATCAATTAAAGAATAATTATACTTTTTACTATAGGTTTTAAAGTAATTACTTGATTGAAAAAAACAGTTCTGTTATACACGAATTTTAGCATGTTTTTGTGCATGAAATTTAAAATTGTTCAGTGCTGGCGGTTGAAAATTTGAATTTTCTCAATTTTATGCCGGTTTTTGAGTTGATACTGTAGATTTCTCAGTACTTTAAAATTAATATTAATCAATTTAAATACTTAATAGATTTAAAATTACAATAATTTTAGTTTTGTAATAAATTGTGCATGATTAGTTTGACCGAAATGGCTAAATTTTACATTTTGAATTTTTGCTTTACGGTACTGGAAATTGAAAGACTTCTGTATCGTGCTCGCCGTTATGCTTTATAGCATTTCGTAATGTTTCAGTGAAATTATTTTTTATTTAAATAAAACAGAGTGAAATAGATTTAGTGCGCACATTATTTATTTTTGCCCGTTTGAAGGTGACG
>NC_046660.1:50294432-50296090 GCF_010883055.1 Belonocnema kinseyi
ACAAAAAAATGCGACTTTCTAGCATTATTATAAGATAATATTATTATGAAAAATAAATAAATGTTTTGAAAATTTATTTCTGTTAAGTTCAATTGATTATTTATTTTCTTTAACTGAAAAGTTACAAAATTCGGAAAAAACGAGGCTTTGTGAGTCTATTCTAAGAGAAAATTGCTAATAACAATAACAAATCGTTCGAACAATTAATGTTAACATTTGCTTATTAGTAGAAAGTAGTACCTTTTGTGTGTGTGTGTGTGTGTGTGTGTGTGTGTGTGTGTGTGTGTGTGTGTGTGTGTGTGTGTGTGTGTGTGTGTGTGTGTGTGTGTGTGTGTGTGTGTGTGTGTGTGTGTGTGTAAATTAGAAAAATAAGAATTACTGGCAAAAACTTGAGAAACGCCATAATTTTTGATTTTTATTTCATGGCTAATTGTTAAGAGAAATGACGAGACTACCCAATATGCCTAGCATTGACTGTTCTGCCCGAAAATTACAAAAACGTCTTGTTTGTGAGATATACTATTCAAACTTTATGGGGCTTGCGAAACATTTAAATAATAATTTTTTCGCTTTAGAAAAAAAATTCATATATTTTTTTTGTAAATTTGAACAAATTTAGAAGCGGTATGCATGAATATTCGAAGAAAAAATTACCAGTGCATGATGGTACCACTCTACGTGACACCATTTATTTGATAAATTCCATATTTCTGATCATCCATGAAATTTGAAATAAAGAAAATAAAACAGTTTGCCAAAAATTTCCGATTTCTCGATCTATTTATGAAAAAAAGTTATCGTGGATAACTTGAAAATTGTGGCTTGTAGGGGAGCGTAAATGTCTAGCAAATACATTGTTTATAAAGTTGTAAATAAATAATAGTTTGTCATACGAGAAAATATTATGCGTGGAAATTTTTACCTTTTTATCTTCTCAATTATCCCAAAAAAGGTAACGACTTTCCGTGCTAAACGCATGAGTACTATGTGCACTTATATTATTTCGTTCATATAATAAATAATAAAACAATATTTTTAATATTTACAATATTCAGAGAGTTGCATACTACTTATTAACTTATATAAATATAATTATAATTTTTAAAAAAGCATAGATGAAGTAGCAAAACATTAAAGTTGTGTATTTTGATATATCGAAATTTGAATATAGCGCCAAACTGTCTAAAATGGAGTTGAGATTGTAGGTTATGTTCACTTTGAATGGAATTATGAATGAGGAAAGTTCTAAATCCAAAAGTCGAACTCTAGCGCCACCTGTCGCCTGAATTTAAAAAAATACAGTTACCGACACAGCAGGTGTTACCAATAAAGTAGAACAGATTTACCAACCCTGACTATTTTTATAAAAAAAAAAATTCTTTCCCAACTCCACGCAAGAATATACATCTTCCTTTTAAGTAAATTAATACTCCCCCAAAATTTTTCCGCTTTTTTTAAACTTTTATTTTTTAATATGGGAACAAATTTCTATCTTGGGACTGGCTTGGTCGGTTGATTTGAGTGTCACTTTACTTAGTCCGTGGTTATGATGTATTACCGGGTTTACCCGAGTAAAAGTTTAACAAATAATAATACATGCCGGATATGTATAAGATAATGAACAGCGAACATACCGCTTCGATGCCTCAGAGGTCCGG
>NC_046660.1:50296190-50305850 GCF_010883055.1 Belonocnema kinseyi
TACACGTTACAGAAGACCCAGCAATAATAGTAGCTCTAAGAAAGCACCCAGAGGTGACTGTTGTCACCTCCAACGCTCGTGACCGCTCGTAATTGTATACCTGCAACATCATCGCAGGAGGTTTCAAGCGTCGTATTAAATTATTTGAATTAACTTATGACATTCTAATCTCATCAGTCACTTGACTTAGTCCGTGGTTATGATGTATAACCGGGTTTACCTGAGTAAAAGTTTAACAAATAATAATATATGCCGGATATATATAAGATGATGAACAACGAACATACCGCTTCGATGCCTCAAAGGTCCGGGGTTCAATCTCTTAGCCGGTACCTCTGGAAATTTTTCTATACACCTTTACCGAGGTTCTGGTGGTTCGGAACCCACCTTAAGCTGTAGTTTCCCGATCGTTTACTTGACTGCAACCCAGTCCGTCAATAATGGGGTAAAAACCAGGCATTTTGCAATATGTCGGGGCAGGCTGCTCTCATCAGATCACTTGATTGCATTATAAAAATGCGTCCGTGACTGATGATATATACCGGGACAGTGCCGTGCAAAATAATCAAATAAAAATCCAACTCTAATCAAAAATGGCTTCGATATATTGGGTAGAAACCATCTCAAGCCTGTGACAACAATTCAACATAGAAAAGTTTTTGATCAGTAATAATAATAGTATCAAAACATAATTTCGAAAC
This sequence comes from Belonocnema kinseyi, assembly GCF_010883055.1. Classification (NCBI taxonomy): domain Eukaryota; kingdom Metazoa; phylum Arthropoda; class Insecta; order Hymenoptera; family Cynipidae; genus Belonocnema; species Belonocnema kinseyi. The sequence continues at coordinate 50,296,892 of NC_046660.1, forward strand.
GAAAACTTATTTACAGAGGGTAACCCGATGTGGTTCTGACCAGGACCATAATAGCAAACATGAACGGGACCACATTGAGCTAACCCGATCGGGGCCACGTCGGGAATCGGGATCAAATTGGGCAATTCCTCCACGAGTATATAAGAAAATAATTTTAATATTTTATTTACTACCATTATTTCGTATTAGCGTTTTCTCCTTTCAGATACATGAATTTAGAAAAATATAGTAGGCCGAAGGAGATAATGCAAATATTATACCTCCACAGACGCTAAACGAACGTCAAGTTAAAAATGTGTCTGTTAATAAAATACAAAAGGTGTAATTTTCTTCAGCCAGCTGTGCTCGGAAAAGGTTTTCTGCATTTTTCCTTTCCCATGACTAACAATCGAAGACATTGCTAGCATTTCTAATAAAAATCCAGATGCAGACCGTAAGGGGTAGATAATATGATTATGTGTCTTTTTTATATGCAAATTTACAAAATTGATGTAAATGTTAATCTTAAAATAAAATAAAGGTTTTGGTTGCATCATAAATTCTTTTCTTTGAGTTATTTCGAGTTTTTTCATAGTTGCTAGTATTCTAATACCATAATCTTAATCTTGTAACACATTTATAATTGTGGAATCTTTCATAAGCAGAATAATAAAATCAAAAATTTAAATTTTTGAATTTTATATCCCTGACATTTCCGAACTTGTTCTGACTACAAAGTTGACTTATTGACGCTTGCATGTGAATAACATGTTTTAAGTTTCATATAAATACAATGGAAATTTGGAACAATTGATTTTAAATAAAAAAATATTTTTAGTTATTTATGATCTGAATATAATGTAAAATTTCAAAATCTAAATTCAACTAATTAAAAAAATTTCTATTTTCTAAACGTATTAAAAGAAGAAGAAGCTTCAGCGTATACGAGTCGCAGCCCGTACGCAATATTGTGAAACTTGTGAATCAGTTACGTCACTTAAAAATGAAAAAAATGAAATTATTTACTCACCAAATCTATTACACCTCACTTTATTTAGGTTAAAAATAATTCCAAGGAAACACTACGAAATTCGATAAAGCTGAACAGCAAACATGATACAGAAGTCTTGTGATTTCGATTACTGTAAACTAAAATTGAAAACTTTTGGTTAATTATAAAGTTAAAATAATCATGTATAATATATTTCGAATTGCAAACTCTATTTGATTTAAATGGGTTTTATTTTATTGGCTTAAAAATTATGCACTGTTCAAAAAAATGGTTGAAACTGTAAAACGGTAGCCTTCCAAATTTAATATGTAAGAATTTGAAGCTAAGAAAACATTAAATTCTTTAAATTTTATATCTTTCCAAAATGGACTCATGTAAAATGTCTAGTTTTCAGAAATTTATAATATCAAATCAAACGTGAAGTTGGTCGAAAAACAAATATTTCTAGAACTGATTGTTGGCTGATGCGTAGAACATAATTCATGAAAAGGACACCCATGTTTTCAACTATTTTTATAAACTTAGAAAAACAAAGATAATTATTTATTTACGAAGTCTTCCACAGCTGAATATTACTAAAATTCTGATAAGTATATTTTTTGTAAATCCTGACACATAATTTGATAATGTTTACATGAATTAGTTGTACAATTAACAGTCAAAAGCATTCTTATTTTATACTTCTAAAATTTAAATTATCTATATAATCACGAAGTGAAAAAATTTGAATTTTGAACGCTTTTAATCAGAGATTATCTCAGCATTAAACTAGTAATTTGTAAATAAAAAATGTACGCAGAAAAACTAATAATAGACATGAGTTTGGAAGCTTTCAAATTAAACCCTAGAAGATTAAAAATATTAAAATTTTTGTTTCCAATTTTCTTCTCTTTTCAATTTTTATGCATTTCAATCGAAAATATTTTCGAATCAACAAAATATTTATTATAATAATAATCAATAATAATAATAATAATCAATGATTGCGGAATTGTAATAAAATAGTTAAATTTTATACCCTAAAACTAAATGTTCTACCCAAAAAGATATTTTTCAACACAACAGTTGAATTTTTGAACCGAAAATCTGAGAACAAAAATCATTCATTTTCTACCACACATTTCAATTTCCTTAAAAATAGTTTAATTGTTAATCAACTAGTTGCATTTTTAGCAAAATACATGCATTTTTATTCAAATAGTAAAATTTTGCGACTTTCAATTTTGAAATTTTTAATTTAAAACAAATTTACAACAAGATAGTTACATAATTATGCACCGAAATTAATTTAGGTCTATAATTATTGACGAAATTTTGTTGTTGTTAATTTCAATGGTTTCAAAAGAACGATTACAAGTTCAGAGAATTAAAAATAAATATTTTCAACTAAATAGCTTAAAACTTAAAGCCTCGAAGAATTTATAATTAAAAATTCCAAACTTCAAAATTGGAATCCCACAGAAATATTGTTAAATTTTGAAGAATTTAAATTTCAAATTTCAAATTAAAAATGCCTACATTTTTTGTGCATACATTTATAATTATTAAATAATACTTTTTCTTTATTTTAAGCATTTAAATTATTATGTGTGTTTACTTGCATTAATTATAATCTCTCTAAGTAAAAAAGTTAACAAAAACTAGAAAATTAAAAAAAAAACTCGCAACTTTTCAGCATTTTGCTTATGGAATATGATAATGAGTGATATTAAATTGCTTAAACTGTGACTTTCTGAACATTTACTCTGAGGAATTTGCGAAAAACAATAAATTATTTAAACAGTGTATTTGAACATCTAATTATATTTAAAAAGAATTATTCTGTGCATTAAAAACAATTTGAATTTTAAAAACCGCAAAAAAATTATAATAGCGACAAAACTTCGTAAAACCCAATTTTTTACTTATGGGGATAATAGGACCCCTTAAGGAACACTCATGTGGATAATATTTTGAGAAAAAGGAATATTTATTTTTAATTTATATTTGGTTGTGAAGAAAAAATATTAGTTTTTAAATGGATTCACCTAAGGTTGACTATCCATATCCCTTTTGATGTAAGCGTGACTCACTCGTTTAGACGGTGATTGAGGGTGGCGGGTAAAGAAGTATTTTTGCTAATAGGAAATATGTGTCAAACTTCGTGGAATTTGTTGAACCTCTAAATATCATTTTCAGTGTGATTATTTGTGTGTGTATTCGAACAAATTTGAAGGGAAATACAGAAAAATTTCAAAATGAATTTTGTAACACCCTAGTACATATAGTGAATCAAAACTGGTTATAAAAATGTTTTCCAGTGAAAAATAGAAATTTTTTATAACAAACATATAGTGATAGTGTATCATTTTTAACTCTATTGAAGCAATCAAAAGGCCCTATTGCGGTTAGAAAACCTTGTTTCTGTTAAGGCAGAGATAACGTTTTTCCTTGAATTTATATTGAATCAAAATTTTTAAAGTTAAAAAATTTAACAATAAAAAATATAATTATTATTAAAAATTTACCAATATTTATGATTCTTATTAGTATTATTTTTATTTTTATATTATTTTTTATTTTATAGATTGCAATATAATTTGAACATTAGAAGTGAAAACTGTTCAATTATTTTGTTTTATTGGTGACGTAACACCAAAAATATTTCGTAAAACAACATTTTTTTCTCTGGGGGAAAGTAAAAGATAGGCAATTAAATATTAAATTTCTTAGTAGAGACAAAAATTGTCCTTTGATTAGATATAACCAATCAGATTGTTTTAATTGTCACAGGAGAAATTCGATACATTCACGATTTAAAAAAAAACTCTCTAGGAATGTGACATTGAATTCCTTTTTATTATTCGGAGTTCTTTGAATTCTATGTATTATTTTTAATTCTCTATAATTGCTTGGAATGCTTTTAATTTTGATTAAAAAAACTCATTCTCATAAATTTGGTGAAATTATCGAATTTCCTAAATTCGCAGAACTTCCTAAATTCTATGAACATGAGAATAATGAAAAAAGTTTTGAGAAATTCATAAGAGTAAAAGGTATTAAGACACATTAAGCATTCAAAAATTCGACAATTCAAAATACTGTGAATTAACCAAATTCCGACACATTCAGGAAACTCAGGAGATTATCAGGAATTTAGAACATTTCAAGAAAGCTGAAAGGTTTCAAGGAATTCGTAAACAGTCGAAAAAAGGTTTTAAAAAAATTACATAAAATTTAGAAGAATGCAAAGAACTCTTAAGAATTCAAATCAGTACAGTCTAATTTGAAATGGATTCATTTATTGATTGATTCATCCAAAGTCATTAAATTGTTTGCATTATTTCAAAGCTCTTGAAATTCCCTGAATTCTTTAAATGACTGAATGTCGTGGAATTTTTTGAATTATTTAAATCTTACAATCCTCTATATCGAAGAATTTTCTGAACACCAAGTACTTCACAATAATGCAAAGAGGAAACTAATAAACTCTCAAATTGTAAAAATGAATAAACCGAATTCAATCTGTCGAAGTCTGTATGTCCCTACTTTAAATTGTATAATTTTGAATTTATAATAATATTTTTTTAAATGTATAACTTATAAGCCTTACTTATTGAAAGGGGAAAACTTCAAAATTTAATCATATTTGGTTTCCATTCGGCGGTCTATTATCAACACAAAATTCCTTAAGATGAGATTGATTTTCTGGTAAAGTTAAGGACAATTTAATTGGAAAATGGAAAAGTAAAAGATTTTTAAATATTCGACTGACCGTCATCTTAAAAGTTTTCAAAATTTCGGACTTCTCGGATAATCGATTCGTTTGTCAAGTTTTGGGATACAAAGAGGTTTATAAATAAAATGTCTTTACACATGTTTAGCAACATTTGTAATTTGAGAAAAATCTTTAACTCAAAAACGTTAAGAACGAAATACTCTTCATTTTTTTATGAATGCGTTGTTTGAATTTCGTGAACATTCTTATATGTGTTAGTTTGTTTGGTAACGATCTAGAGTTATCTCTACGACGGTTTTCCTTGAATTCAAAATCATCTAAGGTTACTCAAACCTTAGAAACTTAATGTTAAGTGATACCAAAATCTACTTAAATTATAAGTTTTTCGATTATGAGCAATTTTTAATTCCAGATTTTTAAAACGTAACTATTGAAAATTAAATAATATTTGATTGTGAAAAATTTCAAGAAATAAATAATTCTGTTTTAATTTAGTTAGTTGTACAATTGTTTGTTGACATGACAGTTTCCTTAGATATACGTTATCTACAACAGAATAGCAAATAAAAATCTGTACCAATTTATGAAGACAGTTATAACCACCAGATTCGAGAAAAAAATTAGCATCCATGAATATATAATAATTACTAAAACAATTTTTTCAAACTTATTTTTCTAATTCGAACGATCAAGGCGCTTATCAATCGATTTAGAATTAATTTCACGTTTCGAGAGCCTCATTTTTTTATTTTCCGTATATTGTTTGCAATTTTTAACATTTCATTTTTTTCGATCCATCCGGATGTACAAATTGATCATTTTTAGCCTTTTTGTACGATTTCAGTTTTAAAAGCTGAAAATCGAAAACATTTGTTAGTATCTTCATTTTTAAATATCTGATCCAGGAAAATGAAAAGAAGTTAATTTTCGCAAAAAAAATGTATTAACAATTTGAAATTAAAAAGTTAAAAATGGTTTCATTTTGATTTTAAAATGTTAAAAATTTTAAATCGAATCGATATGTAATGTTCATTGTAATGAAACCTATTACGAACTAACAAATAAGACTCGGGTTGCAATGACGATATAATTATGATAAATTTCCGATTGATATTCAAGTTCTTAAATAAAATATTTAAGGACGACTATGAAAACTCTACCAATTCTGAGTCTAAATTGGAAAAATTTAATTATTTAATATTTTTTACTTTGCTGAAAGAATACGAGGCCTTAGTTTATAAATGATGCCGTAAGAAGGTAATATTGTAAAACTCGTGAAGCCATTACGTCACCTTCAAACGGGCAAAAATAAATAATGTGCGCACTAAATCTATTTCACTCTGTTTTATTTAAATAAAAAATAATTTCACTGAAACATTACGAAATGCGATAAAGCTTAACGGCGAGCACGATACAGAAGTCTTTTAATTTCCAGTCCCGTAAAGCAAAAATTCAAAATGTAAAATTTAGCCATTTCGGTCAAACTAATCATGCACAATTTATTACAAAACTAAAATGATTGTAACTTTAAAGCTATTAAGTATTTAAATTGATTAATAATAATTCTAAAGTACTGAGAAATCTACAGTATCAACTCAAAAACCGGCATAAAATTGAGAAAATAAAAATTTTAAACCGCCAGCACTGAACAATTTTAAATTTCATGCACAAAAACATGCTAAAATTCGTGTATAACAGAACTGTGATTTTTTATCAAGTAATTACTTTAAAACCTATAGTAAGAAGTAGAATTATTCTTTAATTGATTCTTGATTTGCCAAAATTTAGAATTCCAATTTTGAAATGCTTATAGAAGAGAAATCAGATTGAAAATTAGCTAGAGATTTTCATTTTTTCTAAAATTTTTACGTTTTTGTTCACTTTGTACTTAGATTAAAGTGATAATTATTACTCTTCAGAAAAAATAATTTTATTTACAAATTATTATTGTCAAGGTAGTTGTCGCGCCAAATGTCTGATATCTGAAAAAATGGTTTTTCTTTGATCTTAAGAATCGAAATATCATAACTGATGTAAGTTCAAATAAAAAGCATGATTTTTTATGGAAATTAGTAATATTCACAAAAAAAAAGCACTCCTCTACAACTCTACTGGATTCAGTTATAAAAATAACTAAATAATCTTAAAATATAAATATTTGTTTAAAAACTGTTTTCTTAAAAAGAAATTGTCCTAACGATTTCAGCCATAGAAAAATTTAATTTTAAAATTGAAAACGGTGGAGTTGTAGAGAATGTTTTCCCATAACAAACAATCCGTAATTTATTAAAATGCAATTATGTTTCGAAAATTGGTACGAAGCGATGTTCAGAAAAAATTTGACTGCGAAAAACATTGTAAAAATTAATGTTTTTTTTAAGTTAAAAAATTTTTGATAAAAAATCATGGTTTTGATTTGAAATGACATCAGTTATAATATATTTATTCATAAAATCATAGCAAAACTATTTTTTTCGGATATCTGATTTTTGGCACAACAACGACCTTAAAAATAACTTCTCTATATTAATGTTAGATGGTCAGTGCTTTTTTAAATATTTAGTTTTTTGTGAACTTTTCAATAAGTATGGCATTAATTAATACAAGGCGGGGTGGTGCCCCCTTCCCTCCCACTCAAAAATCTAGTGTGATTTGCTGATTTTATCACTAAATTTGAAATGCGACGAACTTCGAAACATGTGCAAACTAAATTCACGACACAATCACGTGTACAGTAAGTATTGAGAAAACAAGGTGAGAGATATAAGGAGCTATGCCTATATATAGTCGTTTCTTTAAATAGAAAATTCTTTCTTCGAGATACTAGAATCCGGTTGGTGAACTTAAATAATTAATTTATCACACCACTGAATCTTCAAGTGAATCAAGGGAAAGGTACAAGTTTAAATTCAAGTCTAAAAAATGCAACTGTAATGGTGTTTTCTTCATTTAATTTTTAGACTATTCAGAGCTTCGAAATGAATCAGCTGCACTTGATAGCGACCATTCTTTTTAGTCTCATCTTAGGAACGAGTGAGTTATATTTTTAAAAATTTCTTTAAACACATTTCATCATTTCCTTTGAACAAAAAAGTTTTTTAATGTTATCTCTAACTTGTGATCGATTATATGAGCCCACTTTATTAGACCCAATAAGCGCAAAATTTAGCGACGTCTTTACGACATCGTTACGACATATTTACGACAACTTTACGACATCATATGACCATGTCGTTTCGGTGTCTGCGATATCGTAAAGATATCGACATATCATACGACTTATTTACGATATCGTAAAGACACCTTAACGACATGGAGATAGGATGTCGTAAAGTTGTCGTAACGATGTCGTAACGATGTCGCAAAGACGTCGCCAAACTTTGTGCCCACTGGGGAGTTCCTGATTATCCGAGGTTAAACAATAATAGTTTGCCCGTCTTATCCGAGATTTAGCGCAAAAGTAATCCGTTTTATGCGAGCCTTATGCAATATTCATACATATGAACTTATCTTAATCAACCAGAGAAGATCTTCCCAAACTTCTGCTATGATTGGTTCATAATCTAAGTACTTTCTGCTTTAAGAACTATGTGGATCGCTCTTAAATAAAGATACATTATGGCATATGTAATATAAAATATTTATAAGATTTTTTTGACGTGCAATTTTCCTGATTATCCAAGTTGGGGCCGGTCCACAATACACAGTAAAAAAAGTGTTCAAAGTGATACCGAAATCAATATTATTTTGATATGCAACAAAAATGTTACGGAATTCAAGAGAATTTTGATCGGCTGAAGAGAATCCAGTGGGGACAAAATTTGGCAACGTCTTTACGTCATCGTTACAATATCTTTACGACAACTTTACGACATCATATGTCCATGTCGTTTCGCTCTCTTCACGATATTCTAAATAAGTCGCATGATCTGACGATGTCTTTACGACATCGTAAAGACAGCGAAACGACATGGACATAGGATGTCGTAAAGTTGTCGTAAATATATCGTAACGATGTCGTAAAGACGTCGCCAAATTTTGTGCTCATTGGGAATGATCGACTTTTTAGATCATAATGATCGGATTCGGGATCATGCATAAAGTCACACCAAGATGGCTGGCTCTCTTAGACTACTTTAGCTCACATGCAAGTTTTTTTTATGGTTTTTGATCGTGCAGTTTAGTTAAATAGTCTTAAAAATAACGAAATATGATATTAGAAAATTTCACCTATTAAGTGTAGTTGTAAC
>NC_046660.1:50305950-50309600 GCF_010883055.1 Belonocnema kinseyi
GGCAAAAAGTGGTGAAAAATTTCCACGTGGTATATGGATGGCCCCTAATCATGTCGTCCGTGATGTTCAATGATGAAAAATTATCCTGCGATATTTTTTGTTCATTTTATAAAAAATATATATAAACAAATACCCAGTGTATACATTTAAAGGCAGGAAGAAATCTTTTTTCTATTAATTTCCCTCAAATCATGTCCGTGATGTTCAATGATGGAAAATTATCCTGCGATATTTTTTGTTAATTTTATAAACAAATTTTATAACCAAATTCCTAGTGATGGCATTTACAGGCAGGAAGAAATCGGTTTTTCTCCTAATTTCCCTCTAATCATGTCGTCCGTGATGTTCAATGATGGAAAATTATCCTGAAGTATTTTTTATTAATTTTATAAACAAATTATAGAAACAAATGCCTAGTGTCAACATTGAAAGGCAGGAAGAAATAATTTTTTCTTAATTCTCATTACATCATGCCGCCAGTGATTTGATTATAATAATTATAATTGAACCGCGTTATTATTATTTATATTATAGAATAAACGTACTATTGTAAAATAAAATATTGGTAAGAGTATCAATGTATATTGTCCTACAATAATAAATTTCTTTGAGAATTTGTTTTAGGGTCAGGCAAAATTGAATAAAATTTAAATCGTTTCAATGGTAGCTTTCTTTAGTACATTTTATTAAAGTATAAAGCATTACATAATTTTCTGCTACTATATAGTTTTTTTTATAACAGAAGGATAAGAAAAAGTTCATAGACGTTTTGCTTAATTTAATGCCGATGATTTCTCAAAAGAAACATCGAAATCGGTTTAATAATATTCTCAGAGTCTCCTTTTTTCAGACTATTTCTTTATTTCAAAAAACAGAAGGATAAAAAAATACTAAGATAGTTCACCTGATAAAAAGCATATCAGATCATAATTTTCCATTATTAACGTCACTAGCAACATGATTTGAGGAAAATTGAGAGAAAAAACGACTTCTTTCTGCGTTTAAATGTCCACACTAGGAATTTGTTTATACAATTATTTTAAAATACCGTCGGATAATTTTCCATCATTAATCATCACTAGCGACCTGATATGCAGGAAATTAAGAGAAAAAACTATTTCCTTTTGCCTTTGACTGTCCACACTCGGCATATATTCACTTGATTTATTTATAAAATCAATAAAAAATAACGTCAGATAATTTTCCGTCATTAAACTTCACTAGCGACATGATTTAAGGGAAATTAAGGGAAAACGATTTCTTTCTGCTTTTAAATGTCCACACTGGGCATTTGTTTATATAATTTGTTTGTAAAATTATTACAAAACATTGGATGATAAATTCTCATGAATTAGTATTATTTTTTCGATAAAAGCAAGTAACTTTATCGCAAAAAATTAGTTTGCAAACGAAATATCCATAATAAAGACTATTTGTTGAGTTAATTTGCTTATAAAAATTAACCTAAAAATGTAATTTTTATTTTGCTTTTAACTACCCCTGTGCTTAAAGTTTAGCGATGTTGATAATAGAAAAAAATTGACGAAGATAAGAAAACAAAATGAAAAAATCGACTTTGTTACTCATTGCATTAACATAAAACTTTTCTTAAAAATTTTAAAATCAGCCTAAAAAAACTCTTCAAAATGTATTGCTGAATTAATCGAAAATGAAAAATTCAAAATCCGTGACGAATTGCCTTTTACAATTTATTTTGAATCTCCTTCTTTATTTTACCTCTCGCTGTTGTCTGGAAGGCTGCAAGAAACAAGTGAACGTATTCATTGCGCACGCGCGGATAAAAAGGCTGCAGAACTGGTGCCCGTAAACGCTTGTTTTGCAAATATTTTTGAAATATTTGTTATAATTTTAAAATTGCCGAGATCTTTGCGAAATCATTGGAGTCTTTGTAAAATCATTGACAATTATACAAAATATTTGAGGAATATTCAATGTTTGTGAAATCTATGGAATTCTTAACAATATTTTTAAAAGATTTCGACATTTTTGAAATCTGTAAAATCATTAGTAAGTAATTTACGCTTTTTGTGAAATCTTTAAAATTCATTCGAAATATTTGAAATATTTTTCTAAAAATGTTATGTTTAACTAACACATATAATGCATGCTTTGTAATGGAATGAATCATAATATATTTCTCGCTGTGTCATGAACGTTGAACTGAAATATAAGATCCTCCAAAATGCTATATTTAGTTACAGTCTGAAACTTTCTGATATTAGGTAGAGTAGAAATTCTAAGAAAATTTCGTCAGACTTAAACAATGCACTATTGCATCTGTTTAAGGTCGGTGAGTCATGTAGCTGACTAACAGGCCACTCTGGTAATTGACGCACAAAAAGCCGACTGTAAATTACAAGGCCATAACTGAAAATTGAAATATTCCTTCGTTGGTTTTAAATTTATTGATTTTATTTCGAAAAAATTCCAATTTTTTTTTGAAAATTTAATTAGCTTGTAGAACATTCGTCTTTTATGTATCTTATTCATCTGTTTGGTAAATTATTTGTCTGCTTAGTTTGAGAATCTATTTATTTAAAAATCCTAGTATTTTCCAAAAAATTTCGCAGAATAAAAATGTTGGTTTGACGGGTGATCAGTAGTAGCCACAGAAATAAATTTTATCTTTAAATTTGATAAAAACGCTGATAGATTGCTATTCTGAAATATGGTACATTTTTTCAACTTAAAATCTGTTTCATCAGAACATTATGCAATTTTCAATGTACTACTTATTTATACTTCGCTGTGTTTTAAGGGGAGAAAAATTGTTTATTAAATGAGATATTTGATTATTCATTTCGTTGATGCATTCAGAAGTACTTGCACGAAATTCATCAAAATCAATGTCATTTTCAATTACGTCAATGTTTTAAACTTGATCGTCTATTATGTCGGTATTACTGTCTGATTTAGTAGTATATTTTTGTATAAAATTGTAGTAACTGAACAGTATCTAGTACATAAGTTGACAAATTAATTGTTAATGCAAGGATTTAAAAGGTTTTTAAAACAAACATATTTTACCAGAATCGTGTGTAAACACATTCACCTTACTAACACAGAACAAATTATTTTTTTCCATCAAATAACATTAGATTTTGACAAAAGAATATTAAAAACTTCAAATACAAAACAAATAAAAAGCAAAAAAGAGACTCAACAACCTTAAAATCTATGAAATTAAAATTAAAATCATTAATAATATTAATATATATAAATAATAAAAAATATATTAAAGTTAAAAATTATTATTTTTGAGTTTTCCATTTAAAAAGCACCAATAAATGGAAAAAAATTTTCAGGAAAAAAACGATGGCCTTTCGAAGAAAATCGAATGAAAGTTTTTTCACGCAAAACAGTTGTAACTTTTTTCATTTTCTACTTTTTGAAAAAACCTCAATGAAAGATCATCAAAGTCCACTTAAAATGAATGAGCAAAATAAAAAAAATATTAAAAAATTAAGAAAATGCGAGTCATTTGAAAATTTTTGTACAGGGACGTCAGATTTGGAGAAAAAACGATTATTAATAATATAAACCATGAGATATCGAAAGAAATTAATATAATTTTACACTTAATATTAACAAAAGTTACTATATAAAGTTAACTATTCACTTCTGAACAT
>NC_046660.1:50309700-50312531 GCF_010883055.1 Belonocnema kinseyi
AATCTATTAAGTATTTAAATTGATTAATATTAATTTTAAAGTACTGAGAAATCTACAGTATCAACTCAAAAACCGGCATAAAATTGAGAAAATTCAAATTTTAAACCGCCAGCACTGAACAATTTTAAATTTCATGCACAAAAACATGCTAAAATTCGTGTATAACAGAACTGTTTTTTTTAATCAAGTAATTACTTTAAAACCTATAGTAACAAGTATAATTATTCTTTAATTGATCCTTAATCTGTCAAAATTTAGAATTCCTATTTTGAAATACTTATAGAAGAGAAATCAGATTGAAAATTAGCTAGAGATTTTCATTTTTTATAAAATTTTTACGTTTTTGTTCACTTTGTACTTAGATTAAAGTGATAATTATTACTCTTTAGCAAAAATAATTTTATTTACAAATTATTATTGTCAAGATAGTTGTCGCGCCAAATGTCTGATATCTGAAAAAATGGTTTTTCTTTTTGATCTTAAGAATCAAAATATCATAACTGATGTAAGTTCAAATAAAAAGCATGATTTTTTATGGAAATTAGTAATATTCACACAAAAAATCACTAATTTTAACCATGTTTTTTGCAATAAAATTTTTTCTGACCGTCGCGTCGCTTCTTACCAATTTTTGAAAAATTATTGTATTTTAATAGACGAATGCGAATTTTTTCGGGAAAACATCCTCTACAACTCTACTGGATTCAGTTATAAAAATAACTAAATAATCTTAAAATATAATTATTTGTTTAAAAACTGTTTTCTTAAAAAGAAATTGTCTTAACGATTTCAGCCATAGAAAAATTTACTTTTAAAATTGAAAACAGTGGAGTTGTAGAGAATGTTTTCCCATAACAAACAATCCGTAATTTATTAAAATGCAATTATGTTTCGAAAATTGGTACGAAGCGATGTTCAGAAAAAATTTGACTGCAAAAAACATTGTAAAAATTAATATTTTTTTTAAATTAAAAAATTTTTGATAAAAAATCATTTTTTTTATTTGAAATGACATCAGTTATAATATATTTATTCATAAAATCATAGGAAAACTATTTTTTTCAGATATCTGATTTTTGGCACAACAACGACCTTAAAAATAACTTCTCTATGTTAGATGGTCAGTGCTTTTTTAAATATTTAGTTTTTTGTGAACTTTTCAATAAGCATGGCATTAATTAATGCAAGGCGGGGTGGTGCCCCCTTCCCTCCCACTCAAAAATCTAGTGTGATTTGCTGATTTTATCAATAAATTTAAAATGCGACGAATTGTGAAACATGTGCAAACTAAATTCACGACACAATCACGTGTACAGTAAGTATTGAGAAAACAAAGTAAGAGAGATAAGAAACTATGCCTGTATACAGTCGTTTCTTTAAATAGCAAATTCTTTCTTCGAGATACTAGAATCCGGTTTGTGTACTTAAATAATTAATTTATCACACCACTGAATCTTCAAGTGAATCAAGGGAAAGGTACAAGTTTAAATTCAAGTCTAAAAAATGCAACTGTAATGGTGTTTTCTTCATTTAATTTTTAGACTATTCAGAGCTTTGAAATGAATCAGCTGCACTTGATAGCGACCATTCTTTTTAGTCTCATCTTAGGAACGAGTAAGTTATATTTCTAAAATTTTCTTTAAACACATTCCATCATTTCCTTTGAACAAAAAAGTTTTTTTAATGTGATCTCTAACTTGTGATCGATTATATGAGCCCCCTTTATTAGACCCAATGGGCGCAAAATTTAGCGACGTCTTTACGACATCGTAACGACATCTTTACGACAACTTTACGACATCATATGACCATGTCGTTTCGGTTTCTGCGATATCGTAAAGATATCGACATGTCATACGACTTATTTACGATATCGTAAAGACACCTTAACGACATGGAGATAGGATGTCGTAAAGTTGTCGTAACGATGTCGTAACGAAGTCGTAAAGACGTCGCCAAACTTTGTGCCCACTGGGGAGTTCCTGACTATCCGAGGTTAAACAAAAATAGTTTGCCCGTCTTATTTGAGATTTAGCGCAAAAGTAATCCGTTTTATGCGAGCCTTATGCAATATTCATAGATATGAACTTGTCTTAATCAACCAGAGAAGATCTTCCCAAACTTCTGCTATGATTGGTTCATAATCTAAGTACTTTCTACTTTAAGAACTATGCGGATCGCTCTTAAATAAAGATACATTATGGCATATGTAATATAAACTATTTATAAGATTTTTTTGACGTGCTATTTTCCTGATTATCCAAGTTGGGGCCGGTCCACAATACACAGTAAAAAAAGTGTTCAAAGTGATACCGAAATCAATATCATTTTGATATGCAACAAAAATGTTACGGAATTCAAAAGAATTTTGATCGGCTGAAGAGAATCAAGTGGGACAAAATTTGGCGACGTCTTTACGTCATCGTTACAATATATTTACGACAACTTTACGACATCATATGTCCATGTCGTTTCGCTCTCTTCACGATATCCTAAATAAGTCGCATGATCTGACGATGTCTTTACTACATCATAAAGACAACGAAACGACATGGACATAGGATGTCGTAAAGTTGTCATAAAGATATCGTAACGATGTCGTAAAGACGTCGCCAAATTTTGTGCTCATTGGGAATGATCGACTTTTTAGATGATAATGATCGGATTCGGGATCATGCATAAAGTCACACCAAGATGGCTGGCTGTCTTAGACTACTTTAGCTCACATTCAAGTTTTTTTTATGGTTTTTGATCGTGCAGTTTAGTTAAATAGTCTTAAAAATAACGAAATATGATATTAGAAAATTTCACCTATTAAGTGTAGTTGTAAC
>NC_046660.1:50312631-50315878 GCF_010883055.1 Belonocnema kinseyi
AAGTTTTTTTTATGGTTTTTGATCGTGCAGTTTAGTTAAATAGTCTTAAAAATAACGAAATATGATATTAGAAAATTTCACCTATTAAGTGTAGTTGTAACTTGCGTTTGGTTAGATACAATTTTAAGGTTACATCGCAATGACACTGGCGACAAGAATTGGCGGCCATTTTGTTTAGTCTGACAAATGACCAAAAAATAAGGTCAAATTGATCCGAATGAAGAAATCATTATAGTCTCAAAAGTCAAAAAATCGATGGAGCAAAATGCTCTGCAAAAAAATTAAGCGTTTTTCAACTTTGTAGCTCGGATAAACGCGGTTCAACTGCATAGAAAAAATTCTATGTTGAAAAATGATCCTTATAATAAAAGTAATAATTTAGATAATTGCTTCTTACTAACAAGCTTCATAATTTTCACATATTTCTTACAGACGCATGGAGTTATAGGAATGCTAAAAAGTGGGGGGAGAAATATCCAAAATGTAAAGGAAAAAATCAATCTCCCATAACTATTGATCCACATGGCGTAACTGGTTTTCCAGACTATAAGAAAACACTTAGATTCACAGACCTTCAGAAAATGCCTAAAAATGTGAGATCAACGAATACTGGGCGCACCGGTATTAAACATTATTTATTAGAATTTATAAATTTAATTCTGCTTCATTTTATTTTACGAATTCTTTTGCCTTTCTTATAATATAGTTGAACTGAGAGCCGAGTGGCCTGGAGAACCTCCAAAAGTTACTGGTGGACCCCTTAACGGGAAATTCGTTTTTGAAAAAATGACTTTTCATTGGCAACAAAAACAGGTGAATTTATTCCGAAGATTATGAATAATGTCTAAATCTAAAATAATAAAAATTTGTTATTTATACTAGTGATATTTAGCTTCTTAGATTACAAGAAAGTGACAAGTACACAACTTTAATTTTAAGAACGCGATATTGTCGCATTGTTTACTTTATTAGTGCATTGAAAATATAATTTCCTGAAACTTGTAAACAGACTATGTCACCTCGAGCCACATAAGGTATTAAAAAGCTGTTCCTTTACAAGGAAAACGCTATATCATTAGCACATTCAATCTATTTTAACCTTACATATTAATTAATGAAACCATAACTGAAGATAATAATGATAATTTTTTCTTAACTGCACGAATAAAAAGTGGACTTACGATGTGCATGGATTTGCACCGATGCAAGACACGCTTTTGTAAGTTAAATTTTTTTAAAAATATTTTTATTTTCGCTTTCACTGACAAAACTTTCAATATTAAATTACATATAAACATTTTTGTTCAACAGGCAGGATATAGAGATACATATGTTTTTTTATAAAGCAGATTTGAAATCATTTGAAAAAGCTTCATCAAAAAAAGGCGGTCTTGCATTATTTAGCATGGCGTTTAGGGTAAGAAGTGCAAATAAATTAATTAAATTTTTTTTCTCTAATTTTTTGCTTCGTATAGAAAATTATCGTGCAGACTTACATCCAGTCAGAGCATTATCTACACTTTTCAATCAATAATTTTTGCAGATTTCCAAAAATATTGAAAATATTCAAAAGCATAAACAGTGAAAAATGTTCATTAAAGGTGAAGGTTATGATTCTAATCGCCTGAAATTCTAACCTGGCCAAAAATAGTATCCCGATAATTTCCTACACGAGGTTATTTATTATTTTTATGAAATACAAAACAGATTTTGTATTGCAAAAACTCAAATTGAAAAAAATACGAGGTCAATTATATAACTTTTTTTCGCTTCGAACCATTGCAGTCTTAGGATATCTAGTAAATGAAAATGTATTAAAAAAGAACATTCCTAGAAAAATTACAAAAAAAAATGAATTTGTATTAACACAAAATCCTATATTAATGACACAACCTTAACATTTCAGACCAAAAATGGCGATCCTGGGATTTATTTTGATAACGTGGAAAGAACATTGTCCCAAATTCCAACCCCAAATTCAACGGTACCGATAGCCCCTTTTCGCATTGCAAGGATTATTGAAGATCAAAGTGTTTATAGTTCCTTTGATTATTACGAAGGCTCTTTAGATTATCCGCCTTGCTCGGAATCTGTGTCTTGGTTCATATCAGATTCTTGTGGTGCTATTACCGAAGGCCTGGTAAGATTTTATATCTCTTCAAAGTATGCACAAAAATAATTTTTATATCTTATTTACTTATTTAATTTTGTATTCGCATTTTATTACTTTCAGATAAATCAATTGAGGAAATTAAAGTTGGCTGAGGGAGACAAATCGAACGTTAGACCTCCACAGCCGCTAAACAAACGTAAAATTAAAAACGTGTATAATCATAAAGGAAGCGAGGATTTGGAGAAATTTTTAAACAGTAAACAGTAAATTTTAGTAATAGGCTGCGCTCGGGAAAGGTTTTCTGCAGTTTTCCTTTCCTTTGGCGAAAAAGCCGAAGCAAATTCGAGTACTTCCAATAAAAACCGTGCTGCAGACGATATGAATCTTTAATATATGCAAAATTTTGAAAATAAATACAAATTTTAGTTATGGAATAAAATAAAGTACTTTGTTGTATCAGAAGCTTTTTTTGAGCTATTTCAAATATATACCCCCGTTATCGCACACCTAGATAGAAATTATTACTAAGTTTTCTTCCTATTCAAATATTTCCGAAAATAGATATAGATCTAGGTTGATATACGCAGTAAAGTGGGAGAAAAATTCCTGATTTCGCATAGTGGATTCTTACGGTAGGTAAAACTCGTATTTGTCCAACACAGGAAGCGTGTTGAATTTTCGTTTGATCGCATAATAAATTTTCTTCTATGTATGGATTATAAAATTCAAATTTTTAAACATTCAGAGAAAAACATTCATATGCGCCAAAAAGTGATGCCGAATTTTTGGCAAGTAAAGTTTCTGGAGGAAAATAACGTAGAACTATAAATTTAAAAAATGGTGCTCAATCAAGAACTTTATTAAAATGTGCAGAAAAACCAATTTGTTAGAACGTATTAACTATACACTTTTTCAGAACATCTAAAGATTTCGTTGCAATTTGTCACTTTCGATGTCAATTTTCAGAAAAAATAATAAAAATACTAACATCAAATTTTTATATTCCATTCAACTAAGCAGGTTTACGAAAAAGTTAAAAATTGGATTCGGTCTTTTTTGTATAGATGTTAGTTTCTGTAATGCTATTTATAATTTATTGATAGAAATATTAACTTATACATTAATAAAATTAAC
>NC_046660.1:50315978-50318742 GCF_010883055.1 Belonocnema kinseyi
TTAAAAATTGGATTCGGTCTTTTTTGTATAGATGTTAGTTTCTGTAATGCTATTTATAATTTATTGATAGAAATATTAACTTATACATTAATAAAATTAACTGAAGGAATTTCTTGCAATTCTTGAAAAATGTATCTCAGCTTTAAAAAAATGTGGGTAAATAGACGAAAAGAGAAATAGGGGACGAAAGGGGACCCCGGCTCTATGAAAAAATTGCTTGTCATTTTTCGGTCATCCTCCGGTCATCTATCCAAATCTAAATTATAAGAATTCAACTAATTACTGACTTTTAACTTCATTGGAGCACTAAAAAGAGTTTGTCTATGGATGACGCAGCCCGAAGATAATATTAGGAAATTTGTAAACAGACGAAATCACCTCAATATGACAAAAAAAGAATTATTTACACATTTAATGTACTCTACTTCCGATTAATCCCCTTAAAAATAATACTCTAGAAAAATTACGAAATTCTATTTATAGTAGCAGTAGAGATGCCACAAAAATATTCTGATTTCAAAAAATCTGAACTAAAGCAAAAATTTTTGTGTTTACATTTATCAGACCGAGCGTCATTTTAAAGACAGAATTAAAGAACAGAAAAATGATCGTAGAAAAGATTCTAAAGGTACAGCACTAGTCGTCCAATCTCATACGTTTGACCACAACTTTGACTTTTCCAATACTAGAATGTTGGGTATTGAAAATAATTGCAACACACGAACATTTAAGGAAATATTTCAAATAATAAAACATAAAAATTCTTTTAAGAAACGTACTGACACCGATTTTTTTAGTGATATAGCGTTGCCTTATATTAGCCACGCTGTTAAAAATGCTCGGAAAATTATGAGAAATTTAAGATACTTAAGTAACTGAAGTTTACGAAATTGGGTTACTGAAAACGAAAATCAATAAGATTTATAGCAGATTTACTACATTTTTATTTGAATTTAGAAGCGGTTTCCGAAAATTACGAATGTGTTCCTAAAATTCCTAAATTGTAACAGAAATATAAGTTTCCGTAACGGAAAGAAGTGCGCAGTTGCATGCGCGCACCTCGCTTTTCGAGCGCGTTCGGCTAGCAGACGAAACATAGAGGCTCTGTATCAGTGGTTATCGGCGTGTTCGAGAAATTTTGTTATATTTTATTTTGTTTCGCAAGGGGGGCACTTTACTCATGTACATCATCTTTCGGGACATCACACCTGAAAGAAACATGGTGAGTAAAAACCAACCTAGCTAACAATTTTTTTTAAGGTCAGGGAATTTGATTAGTTAGAGAAAAATCAGGGATTTAAAGAATAAAAATCGTGTAAAATTCACAGAAAGTCTGTCACTTCAATCTTTCAAGTAGAATAAATTTGCAACTTTTTCAATTTTAATTTTATAATATTTTATTTACTTTATATAAGATTCTAGGTTAAAACTGTTTGGATCGTTAGATTTTGCTCTTTGAATCTTAAGATGTTCAGGGAAAATCATTAATTGATCAGTGAGAAATTGGAGAAAATTAAAAATAAAGTTTTGCGGTAACCCTGGTATAATATTCTTGTTAGTGATTTGTTTACCTTTGATTTATATTTTTTGTTCAGTGGCTTCCTCCACAATATTACCTTCTTAGTTGTAAATTTCATTATTTGTTTAAAAATTTATCAATTTCGTTGAAAAGACATCCTGTTTGGTTAAAAATGGAATTTTTGTGATGAAAATTCGTTCTTTTAGGTTAAAAATTCAACCAGTTTCATAGAAAATTGACTTATTTTTAAATCTCATATTTTTATGCTTAGAAGTCAAAGCCAAATAATTTTTGGTTGAAAATTCAACTATAGAAATTTTTTTTGTTAATTAATCTATTTTACTAGAAATTGCATCTTTCTTCAATAAAAATGTAATGGTTTAGTTTAAAATTCAAGGATTTGGTTTAAAAGTAATTATTTCTTTTTAAAAAATCCAACTGTTTTGTTGAAAATTGATATTTTTGGGTTGAAAATGCAGGCATTCTCATAAAAAAATTTTTTCTCATTTAAAGCTCATATTGTAATGCCGAAAAGTCAAAATGAAATCTCTTGTGTATGCAAATTCAACTACTTTTTTGATGTTTTGTCTCTTTGATTTAAAAATCCATCTGTGTTAGTAGAAATGACACCTTTCTTGAATAAAAATGTAACTGGTTGTATAAAAATTCTTAACCATTTTCAAACTTGTTGAAAACTTATATTTTGATCCCAAAATGTCAAAATAAAGTCTTTTTCGGATAAAAATTCAATTTTTTGCAATTTGTATTTTTTATTGGAAAATCTATCTGTATTAGTAGAAATTTAATATTTTTCCATAAAAATGCTACTGTTGGCTTGAAACCATTTTTATTGTGCAACATTCAAATATTAGTTCAAAATTGATTTTTTTGGTTGAAGGTTTAATTGTTTTTCTATTTTTTACGAAAAACTTAGATACGAATATTATTTATAAAAAAAATAACATTTTCGATCAACTTTCTGAGTGAATGTATCTAAATATGTAATGTACAGAGACATTATTGTTTGGTTCATTATTTTAATATAAATTTGCAGTGTGTATTTGTCTTAAAAATAAAAATTATGGTACGACTATATACGAGCAAAGTTCACATGTAAATATATATGCTATATTATATACTCAGTGAATCAAATCTGACAAAAACTTCTTATCATAAAACATGGGCTTCGCTTATATATCTAATATAATGAGTGTACGTCCTATTATAACATAGATATATAAGAAA
>NC_046660.1:50318842-50321705 GCF_010883055.1 Belonocnema kinseyi
ATGTTCAGAAGTGAATAGTTAACTTTATATAGTAACTTTTGTTAATATTAAGTGTAAAATTATATTAATTTCTTTCGATATCTCATGGTTTATATTATTAATCATCGTTTTTTCTCCAATGTAAGTACCATATTATTTTTTTCCACTTTCTCTGTTACCATATTAAGAGTTATTACTTATCAAAAATATCTGTTAGGATTCATTTATTTTTCAATAGCATTCATATATCCTGATGAGGTCCGGCGTTGCGGGGCAAAAGATTGAAAATGAATTGGAATTTTTACGACTAGTAGATCTAAAACTGTAAGAAGATCGACCTTTTTAATTTAAACAAAAACATTTGAAAATTTTCAATTTTAGGGTAAAAATAAAAATGTGACCGATTGCAACTGAAATCAGGCAGCGTGGTAGACAACCTCTCACTGATCGGTTTCAAATTGAAATATGTTGTTAAGCATGAAAAATAAGCGAATCCGTATTTTTTATTTCTCTCTAAGATGAAAGTTACGGAAGTTGTAGTGACTCAAAAAATAATCTCGAAATCTGACGTCCCTGTAAAAAAATTTTCAAATGACTCGCATTTTCTTAATTTTTCAATATTTTTTTTATTCTGCTCATTCATTTTAAGTGGACTTTGATGATCTTTCATTGAGGTTTTTTCAAAAATTAGAAAATGAAAAAAGTTACAGCTCTTTTGCGTGAAAAAATTTTAATGCAATTTTCTTCGAAAGGCCATCGTTTTTTTCCTGATAATTTTTTTCCATTTATTGGTGCTTTTTAAATGGAAAATTCAAAAATAATACTTTTTAACTTCAATATATTTTTTATTATTTATATATATTTATATTATTAATAATTTTAATTTTAATTTCATAGATTTTAAGGTTGTTGAGTCTCTTTTTTGTTTTTTCTTTGTTTTGTATTTGAAGTTTTTAATATTCTTTTGTCAAAATATAATGTTATTTGATGGAAAAAAGTTCATTTGTTCTGTGTTAGTAAGGTGAATGTGTTTACACACGATTCTGGTAAAATAGGTTTGATTTAAAAACCTTTTAAATCCTTGAATTAACAATTAGTTTGTCAACTTATGTACTAGATACTGTTCAGTTGCTACAATTTTATACAAAAATATACTACTAAATCAGACACTAATACCGACATAATAGACGATCAAGTTTAAAACATTGACGTAATTGAAAATGACATTGTTTTTGATGAATTTCGTGCAAGTACTTCTGAATGCATCAACGAAATGAATAATCAAATATCTCATTTGATAAACAATTTTTCTCCCCTTAAAACACAGCGAAGTATAAATAAGTAGTACATTGAAAATTGCATAATTTTCTGATGAAACAGATTTTAAGTTAAAAAAATGTACCATATTTCAGAACAGCAATCTATCAGCGTTTTTATCAAATTTAAAGATAAAATTTATTTCTGTGGCTCCTACTGATCACCCGTCAAACCAATATTTTTATTCTGCGAAATTTTTTCGAAAATACTAGGATTTTTAAATAAATAGATTCTCAAACTAAACAAAGAAATAATTTACCAAACAGGGGAATAAGATATATAAAAGACGAATGTTCTACAAGCTAATGAAATTTTCAAAAAAAAATTGGAATTTTTTCGAAATAAAAACAATAAATTTACAAACAAGGAAGGAATATTTACGTTTTCAGTTATGGCCTTGTAATAATGTATTTGAAGAAACTCACGCTCTTATTGCAATTATCACTGCAATTCTACTGCAATCATCCTGAATCCAAATAAATTGATGTTGCTTACCTAAAATAAATAAAATAAATTCAATTAGCAATGTTTAAGAACCGAGTTGTACTTGCAATCAAACAAATGAATTTTCAACCAATTATTTGAGTTTTCTACTAAAATAATGAAATCTTTAACCAAAACAGAAGAGTTCTCCACAAAATGGTTTAATTCTCAACTAAAAACTATCGATTTGAAACTAAAAATAGAATAGTTTAATATTCAGATTATGAAATTAATTGTTATTTAAAAAACAAATTATTAACTAAACTTTTTAACTTTCTACCAAAGAAGTAAATTTTCACCTCATAAAACGAAATTTTACCAATTTTCATTTAAGGGCATGTGATACTTCGTCTTGTGGTCAATCGTACTAAACTCAGAGATGCTGAAAAATATCATAACGGATGTCCCTGGACTCTTTTTTCAGGGATGATAACCAAAAAAAATTGTATTGTGATAAATAAAAATGGTTAGTTCCGGGACATTAGTCACTATGTTTATTTGTAAGTCCAAAGTCTTTGCCAAAAATAGAGTGCAGTTTGGAAACAACGCTCGGGAGAATTTTAAAACACATAACCTCGAAAAACACACACACGTTCTTAGCAAAATCAAAAAGTTTTGGAGTTAATAAATAAAATGTGTGCAGGGACGTCCGTTAGCATGTTCACTATCATTCCCCAGATTTTGAAGACAAAATATTTATAAATCTAGGGAAAAATCCGGGGGAATCTCACACTGATAAAATCGATACTAATTCCTAAGCACCATACAAATTTATCAAATTAGGCGAAATTGAATTTTGTTTGAATTAACCCACGAAAAAGGGTGCAGGGACGTGCATTAGCATATTCGCTATCATTTTCCAAATTTTCAATACAAAATATTTATTATTTTAGACAAAATAGCCGGGGGAAACTAAAACTGGTAAAATCGATAATTTTCTAAGTATCACATGCCCTTAAAGAGCAAAAAAGTGTAAAAGTTTAAATATACCTTTTTAAGCACTCAAGTTGATATTTATTTTACTTGCGCCTTATTAGGAAAATATATCTATTTTTTTAATTCGTTAACCATATTTAATTATCGT
>NC_046660.1:50321805-50323770 GCF_010883055.1 Belonocnema kinseyi
TAAAATAAATTTTTATACGTTATGTTTTATAAAATGAGCTTGTTTTATTCAATGACAACACACCAATAATTTCAAGTAATGTTTGTTAATTTTCAAGAAACACAGTAGAACAGAATGGATCGAAAAAAAATTGTTAATTGAAAACAATATATAGAAAATTAGCATATAAGGCTTCTAAATAGTAAAATAAATTCAGAATCAATTGATAAATGCCTCGATCGTTCGTATTAGCAAAATATGTTAGAAAAAAAAGTTCTCGCAATAACCGTCTTCATGAACTTGTAGAGCTTTTTCTTTGCTGATCTATAGTAAATAACGCATATCTAAGGATACCCTGATTTAAAAAAAGAATTCTAGAACGAACTGAATAAAATTAGAATTGATAATAGATGTTATGCTTTCACGACGATTCATTTTGATAAAAAGAGATATTTCGGTTTTCACTCGTGTAAAAAACTACGAATTGTTTGCCGACGTTTTGTGAACATTGCAGTTCACATCTTCAAGGCTGACATGAAAAGTCGGCAAACAATTCGTAGTTTTTTACACGAGTGAAACCATAAATATCTCATTTTATAAAAATTAGAATTATTTATTTCTTAAAATTTTGCCCATTAGGATAATAGTTCAATTTTCATTAACTATCTTCATGACATATTGAATTAAATGTTGCTCACGTTTGAAACGCTTACATTTAAAATAGATAAATTTAATATTATTGAATATCAAGTGTCTAAATTATTATTAGTCATAGAATTGTTATACATTACTTTGGCTAACCTTAGAAGATTTTGAATCAAAGGAAAACCTTGGTAGAGATAACATTAGATCGTTACCAAACAAACACATATCAGAAATTCAAGAAAATACAGCTATTGAAAAAACATTTTTTTACAAACCGGGATACACATAATTCAGCCAGTATAATGTGAAAAATTAATAGGACCTCGTTTTAATCACAAGCATTATTAACTTTTGAAGTTTTCCTCTTTCCGTCAGGAAAGCTTTTAAACTATGCATTACAATATAATATTATAAATTCAAAATTGGAAACTTTTTAACTAAAGCTATTTATTTTTCGATGCTTACGTTTCAGGAACCAAACAATTAAGAAAACTCCACAGTTTCAAGTAATTAAAATAATTTAGGAGATTCTAAGGACTTAAAAATAATGCAAGAAATTCGGGAAATTCGGAACTATCAATCAATCCACTTCACATCAAACTGTACTGACTTGAATTTCTTGACACTTCTTTGAATTTTTCTGTATTTTATTGAATTGTATAAAACTTTTTTAGTCTGTTTCTTTAAATCCTCCTAACTTCCTTGAAATATTTTTAATTTCTTATAATCCTCTGAGTTCCCTGAATTCAGATAACTCCGGCAATTTCACGATTTTTAAAATTCGCAAGTCCAAGAACTTTAAAATAGTGAAAAGACTTCAGCTTATTTAGACGAACTCTTTCAAATATTTTTAAATTGCTCTGCTTTGTTTTAAATTCGTTCACAGAATTTTTATTTTTTTAACTGACTTGAAATCTCTAAATTCCATGAAATACTTGCATTCTGTGGATTGCCTACATTCTCTAAATGTCTTGTATTCTTTTTAATTCTTTTGCATTTTTCACAGTATTATTAAGTTCTTGTAATTCAGAGAATACTCTCAAATCAGGACATTAGATAATTTCACAGAAGTTATAAGAATTCGAAAAAATTAAAAGCTAATTACGCAATTCCAAAAAATGTAAAAGAATAAAGGGAATTCAAAGAATTTAGAATAATTAAAAGAAAACCGAATTACTCGAATTCATCCTATAACCATTTTTTACTTTCTTCTAGAGAAAATAATTTTATTCTTACGAAATACAGTTGGTATTAGGTTACCCATGATACAAAATAATTGAAAATTTTCCATTTCTAATATTGAATTAATATTGCAATATTCAAACTCAAGAATAATATAAA
>NC_046660.1:50323870-50326138 GCF_010883055.1 Belonocnema kinseyi
TTAAAAATTGGATTCGGTCTTTTTTGTATAGATGTTAGTTTCTGTAATGCTATTTATAATTTATTGATAGAAATATTAACTTATACATTAATAAAATTAACTAAAGGAATTTCTTGCAATTCTTGAAAAATGTATCTCAGCTTTAAAAAAGTGTGGGTAAATAGACGAAAAGAGAAATAGGGGACGAAAAAATATGCTCTATGAAAAAATTGCTTGTCATTTTTCGGTCATCCTCCGGTCATCTATCCAAATCTAAATTATAAGAATTCAACTAATTACTGACTTTTAACTTCATTGGAACACTAAAAAGAGTTTGTCTATGGATGACGCAGCCCGAAGATAATATTACGAAATTTGTAAGCAGACGAAATCACCTCAATATGAAAAAAAAAAGAATTATTTACACATTTAATGTACTTTACTTCCGTTTAATCCCCTTAAAAATAATACTCTAGAAAAATTACGAAATTCTATTTATAGTAGCAGTAGAGATACCACAAAAATATTCTGATTTCAAAAAATCTGAACTAAAGCAAAAATTTTTGTGTTTGCATTTATCAGACCGAGCGTCATTTTAAAGACAGAATTAAAGAACAGGAAAATGATTGTAGAAAAGATTCTAAGGGTACAGCACTAGTCGTCCAATCTCATACGTTTGACCAGAACTTTGACTTTTCCAATACTAGAATGTTGGGTATTGAAAATAATTACAACACACGCATATTTAAGGAAATATTTCAAATAATAAAAGATATAAATTCTTTTAAGAAACGTACTGACACCGATTTTCTTAGTGATATGGCGTTTCCTTATATTAGCCACACTGTTAAAAATGCTCGGAAAATTATGACAAATTTAAGATACTTAAGTAACTGAAATTTACGAAATTGGGTTACTGAAAACGAAAATCAATAAGTTTTATAGTAGATTTACTACATTTTTATTTGAATTCAGAAGCGGTTTCCAAAAATTACGAATATTTTCCTAAAATTCCTAAATTGTAACAGAAATATAAGTTTCCGTAACGTAAAGAAGTGCGCAGTTGCATGCGCGTACCTCGCTTTTTGAGCGCGTTCGGCTAGCAGACGAAACATGGAGGCTCTGTATCAGTGGTTATCGGCGTGTTCGAGAAATTTTGTTATATTTTATTTTGTTACGTAAGGGGGGCACTTTACTCATGTACATCATCTTTCGGAACATCACACGTGAAAGAAACATGATGAGTAAAAAACCAACCTAGCTAACAATTTTTTTTAAGGTCAGGGAATTTGATTAGTTAGAGAAAAGTCAGGGATTTAAAGAATAAAAATCGTGTAAAATTCACAGAAAGTCTGTCACTTCAATCTTTCCAGTAGAATAAATTTGCAACTTTTTCAATTCTAATTTTATAATATTTTATTTACTTTATATAAGATTCTAGGTTAAAACTGTTTGAATCGTTAGATTTTGCTCTTTGAATCTTAAGATGTTCAGGGAATATCATTAATTGATCATTGAGAAATTGGAGAAAATTAAAAATAAAGTTTTGCGGTAACCCTGGTATAATATTCTTGTTAGTGATTTGTTTACCTTTGATTTATATTTTTTTACAGTTTTTGTTGAAAAAACATCCTGTTTGGTTGAAAATGGAAGTTTTGTGTTGAAAATTCGTTCTTTTAGGTTGAAAATTCAACCAGTTTCATAGAAAATTGACTAATTTTTAAATCTCATATTTTGATGCTTAGAAGTCAAAGCCAAATAATTTTTGGTTGAAAATTCAACTATAGAAATTTTTGTTTGTTAATTAATCTATTTTACTAGAAATTGAATCTTTCTTCAATAAAAATGTAATGGTTTAGTTTAAAATTAAAGTATTTGGTTTAAAAGTAAATATTTCTTTTTAAAAAATCCAACTGTTTTGTTGAAAATTCATATTTTTGGGTTGAAAATGTTTTTCTATTTTTTACGAAAAACTTAGATACGAATATTATTTATAAAAAAAATAACATTTTCTATCAACTTTCTGAGTGAATGTATCTAAATATGTAATGTACAGAGACATTATTGTTTGGTTCATTATTTTAATATAAATTTGCAGTGTGTATTTGCCTTAAAAATAAAAATTATGGTACGACTATATACGAGCAAAGTTCACATGTAAATATCTATGCTATATTATATACTCATTGAATCAAATCTGACAAAAACTTCTTATCATAAAACATGGGCTTCGCTTATATATCTAATATAATGAGTGTACGTCCTATTATAACATAGATATATAAGAAA
>NC_046660.1:50326238-50329967 GCF_010883055.1 Belonocnema kinseyi
CCCCCCCCCCCCCCCGTATTTTGTCCACGTGAACGTATTTTATGAAAATATAGATATTATTAGTCTTCAAAATGTCCGGGAGATCGCGACAATTCCATGGACGTCATTTGAGTACTCACTAATATTTCAGAATTTTTTGTTTTCATGTATCAACAGTTCGAAACTCGTTGACTGGCTAACAGCTGTTGGTAGATTTTGCAACAATTTATTGTTAAACTGGTCGGAAATTCGAATAAAAAACCGTCATTTCAGTACTCCTCAAACCCACGGGGAATGATTGTTTGGATATTAAAAAATAACAATAAGTTTGACTAGCAGCTCCTTAGTGGTGCCAAAGTTAACTAACAGACTGCGATACATGTAAAAAAATCGAGTGAAAAAATGTAGTTTTAGTACTCTTGAAACCCATTGGGGATGATTTTTTAGGTACAAAAAACTACCAAGAAGTTTGACTGGCAGCTCCTGAGTGGTGCCAAAGTTGACTGGCAGGCTGCCAAACATGCCAAAAATTCAAGTCAAGAAACGTGATTTTAGTACTCTTAAAACTTATTGTTGCGAGTTGTGAATTTGCATAAAAAGTGAGATTTTCGTAGTTTCTTTTTTTATATACATATTATTTTTATAGAAGTATCACATAGATTAAAATTTTAGTTAATGAAAGGGACAAAACTTTCATCCGGTTGCTGATTAAATGTCAGTCAAGTTTGGCACTACTCAGGAGCTGCCAGTCAAATGGTTTGTTAGTTGTTTGCACCAAAACAATCATCCTCGATGGGTTTGAAGAGTACTAAAATGATATTTTTTCACTCGAATTTTTTACATGTTTGACAGTTTGCCAGTTAACTTTGGCACCACTCAGGAGCTGCGAGTCAAATTCTTTGTTAGTTGTTTGCACCAAAACAATCATCCTCAATGGGTTTCAAAAGTACTAAAATTACGTTTTTTTCACTCGAATTTTTGACGAGTTTAACGATCAATTGTTGCAAAATACACCAACAGCTGTTAGTCAGTCAACGAATTTCGAACTGTTGACCATGAAAACAAAGAATCTGAAATTTTAGTGAGTACTAAAATGACATCCATAGAATTGTCGCGAGCTCCCGGACTGTCCAAAAGGAACGATGAATTTGCTGAAAAAATTCAAATAAGCTTAGGAACGTGAGCTTAAACGTGATTTGAATTTGAAAGAAAAAGTCATGAAAAAAATTAAAATTAAAATAAAAATTATATTGTGCCTTCGCTGGGGTCCATGCGTTTTCAACCCCCCCCCCCCACCCCATCCCAGTGTCGTATCTAGCGTAATTTGTGAACAATTACATGTTTTTCACGAGCTTATGTAGAGTTCATCCAAAAAAAACGTAATACGATTGGGGAGGGGGGAGAGGATTGCTTTGATCAAAATATGACTGTTTCTCGGGAATTAACGAACTACTTTAACTTTCAAACAAATAGTTGCGAATTTTCGAATAAAAAAGACCAATTTGAGTGTATGGATTCCATAACGTCATTAGCGCTTGGACTCGCTCTCCCAGTACGCTGTGCCTTTTGCGGAAACGCGGAAGAATTTCTGAAAATTACCAACTTCGAATAATTTACTGCGCAAAAACTATAACTAAATGCGTATTTTTTAACCTATTTCAAAGTTTTTTCAGAGATACTCAGCATTATATTTGTACGAGAATTTTGGTTTAAGATTTTCAAATTTTTGTCAATGAGCGACAATATATAAACAAATAAAGTGAAAAATTTGGCTATTTCAGCTTTTTGAATTTTTATCTCAAGAAAAAATACACAAAGAGACTTACCATCAGCTAGAAGCATTGAAACTCAACTGTTCTCTTCACAGTGAGCTATAGAATACAAATAAAGTATTATTTTTAACATGCCACCACCATAATTTTGTTTTATAGGGACCTGAAGAAACTCTGTAATATTGAAAAATTAATTTTTTAAATAACTTAATATTATTGCTAATGATACCTAATTTACATAATGCTGGAAAGTTGCGGGTTTTTCTGAAAATTTTCAAATTTTTGTCCGCTTTTCACTTAGTATGGTAATAATCAATGTAAATTAAAGAAAAACAGTTTTTTAATTAATTTATTATTGTTTATAACTTATGTAAGTGAAGAAATGTACTGGTGTCTTTTTAAATGTTCAGCTTCCCTCTGATTTTTCAATAAAATAATATTTCTTATTTAGATTTATTTGGGCATTTGTTTTTAAGGTTATATAAATATTCTTGAAAAAATTCAAAAAAAATTTGTAGATTATACGTATGTCAAGAAAGTATTTTCTTTTAGGATATTGCAAAATATGAGGAAAAATTCTACTGAGCGTACAAGATATTTATGACTTTTAGAAGTTTCGAAGATATATTTTTAACTGACTCGCACTATTTAAAAAATTTTTTTAAATGATTCAAATGAACAGAATTGCCCTTTAATCTTCCAGATGTTCTCGACATTTGTGGAAATCTATTGAAATGTTTTGATACCTTTTCAAATTTTCTTTATTAATTATTATTCTAAATAAAACGTCATAAAAATGTTTCTCAGAAATCTCAAGAATAATCTTTCATCAGTTTGAATCATTTCAAACTTCTTGAAAACCTTTCAATCTGAATAATTTTCGGAAATTTTACCGCGTTTACGCAAGGCACAGTGTACTGGGAGAGCGAGTCCGAGCGCTAAGGACTTTATGGAATCAACACGTTCAATTCAAAAAAATTATATAACTTGATATTTTTACCAAGGGAAGATATATATTTAAAAGCAAAACCAGTCAAATGGAATCAAAAAAGAAGAATTTTTAACAGAACACAATGATGAAGACTAATTCTATATTATGAAGGACGAATTCTTAAGAAATACATAAATTTTGAATCAGGCAGTAGAATTTTCAACCTAAAAAGACGAGCTTTTTACGAAACAGTTAAATTTTCAATCAAATAATCATATTTTTGACGACAAAGTTGAACTTCCAACATAGAAGATTTCTGCAAAAAATGCGAATTTTCAACAAACTACATAATTTTTCAACCAAGTAAGTGAATTTCTAAACTAAGAAAATTAATTTTTAACAAAAAATAGAATAGTTAATCAGGCCTGGCAGATAATGTTTAGCCCGAGTGGGTAGCTGATCATTACCGATTTGGCGGGAGGGGCTGGCGGGGAAAAATGTATTTGAAAAAGATTAAAAATGTTGAAGGCAATTTTCGCAGGTGTTGAAATGATGAAAATCATTTAACTTGTACTTTAACCACTTTTTCATGTTTATTTAAAAGAATTTTACATTTTCAGTAACTTCTTACATTAACAACTTACGAGGGTAGTTCAATAAGTCCTTAGAATGACCAACAGATGGCGCGCGAATCGCTCCAAATCATCTGTTTTCAGTCAGCACCACTCCCGACTAGATATATGGTGCAGTCACAGTCCACATCTTCTGAGTTTACGTGTTTTTATAACCAATTGAAAAAAAAAATTGTTCGTTAAGAAAAATGGAAAAAAACGAGTTCAGAGCGGTAATCAAACATTTCATTTAAAGGGTTTAACTCCATATGAGATGAAAAATGAATTGGACTCAGTTCATGGCACATCTACCCCTGCCTTAGCAACGGTTTACAACTGGGTAAATGAATTTAGGCGTGGTCGTACATCAATAAGTGACGAACCACGTTCAGGAAGGCCCGTAGAAGCAAGTACTCCCGAAATCATCAATAAAATC
>NC_046660.1:50330067-50344096 GCF_010883055.1 Belonocnema kinseyi
GAGCTCCAAGGAGATTATGTTGAAAAATAAAAAAAAATTTACCCAAAAAAAATTGTTTTTATACTTCATTCTAAGGACTTATTGAACTACCCTCGTATTACTTTAATGCAAAAGCATGGATGCGTTTCGATTTTCGCACGCTTGTTTCCCGCGCTAAATTCTAAGTTTGGTATTGACTTCAACTTCATAAAAAAATGGTCGAATTTTTTACAGAACATTGGACTTTTATATTAAATTGTTGAATTTTAAAGCCAATAGGACGAATTTTTGAACAGAGTCCAGTTTTCAACCAAAAATATGAATTTTTAATAGCAAAAAAATGGAACTTGTGACCAGAATGTTGAATTCCCAAGCATGAAACATGAAACCTCTACAAAACAACTGAATTGCCAATAAATAAAATATGACGGCCATGCAGACACATTCTCATCGTCTAGGGCGAGCGACTGTTTGTTCTCGCGTTTCGCGCTAGAATACATATTCATCTGCGCTTCGCGCTCGTTTATATATTCATCTCGCGCTCAAATATGCATTAACCTAACGCTACCCGCTCGGTCTTTGTATTTCTCCCACATTTACGCACATACCTTTTAAAATTAAGGGTCAAAGCATCGACAACTGTAATTTGGTGATTTTTAATTCTATTTTGTTAAAGCTCTTTCGCCTTTAGAAAACGCATTCCCTTTGCCAGAATATTAATTTTTCTATGCCATGTTGAAAAATTTTATTTAAATTGTATATTATATTCAGATATTAGGAAATAAAGTAATAATTGTGTTTATCATGATTGTTTTAATATTTGCTTCTTATTTCGCATTAAATTTTGTTCCTATTTACGCTGAAAAATGTATCATGTCAATAAATTTATATGATTAAATCTCATAATATGCATTAATATTGAAAAATACGTATTTTCTTTGCCTTTTTAAATTATTTTTTATTTTTTCATTTTTAATCTTTTTTTTCCACCACTAAAAGAAAATCTACTGGGTCTGTCGTAAAATCATGCATAACAAATTTTTCGATACTTTTTGGGTTAACAGCTTTCATCTATTAATTGTTTTTGATACCTTGTTTCGTTTTTCACAAAAATTAATTTTTGTATTTTTAATGTTATTTTTTTTCACCTAAAACAAAACGACACATCCTATGAAAAAATAATTTATAACAAATTTGTAGATCGTTTTTGGTTGAACCTCTTTTGTCTCATTTCCATTCGTAGCTTGTCTCTTTTCACCTAACAAATCAATTTTTCTTATTTTCAATGTTGTTTTTTACAAACAAAGAAAAATCCATTAATCCTATACAACAGTGATTTATTCGATTAAAATTCGACTTTTTGGGGTTTAAAAAATAGTACAAAAGATGTTCTGATATCCTTGTAGTGCCTTCAAATAGTAACGTTTTTCTTCCCTTGTATTTTTTCTATACCATGCGTTGTTTGGTTCAAAACGTTTATTTTCGTTTTTATTTATTTATTTTGAAAATGTTATATCTCTGGTAATTTTCCTTCTACCAAAAAAAGTGATAAGGAATAATTGTTCATATTTTGGTGTACTACAAATAGCTATACATGGAATTTTCAAGTCTTGAAAAAAGTGATCCAAAAATTTTTTAAATGCTTGAACTTTTTAAATTTTTATCCTAAATGGACTTTCCAAATGTATCTAGTATACAGACAACAAGGTCAACGACAAAGCCAACAACAACAAGAACAACAACAAGAGCAATACGACGACCACGACAAACAGACATTATTATTCTCATTCTGATGAGAATTTAATATAAATTTTTAGCCTGAAAACATGGATTTGCAACCAAAATTGTACCCCGTATAAGACAGCATTGAAAAATATTTATATTTATATTTATATAATCTGTGTATTATTACGTAATAAGATCAATAAATTATTATTATCACTATTATTATTATATAGAATATTTAACAGCAATCTGCTGATTCTTATTATTTAATAACTAGTATTTACTGTATGACATCATTAATTGTAAACTATCTATTAGAGTATTTAGTGCCACGTGCATCCATCCAGTTCACTGTTTAAATATGTTTTTATTTTAAATATGATAGGCTTCTTCTTTTCACATTCTCATCGGAGAAGTTATTAGATTAGTGTAAAATTTGCGCCCCCCCCCCCCTCCCGTTTTTGTCAAATCTTCTCGTGTTGAGACCCTCGGAATCCAATAAACAGGTATTTACGAATGTGTGTGTGTGTGTGTGTCTGCTTGTCTGTCAATCCGTGAGTACGATACTTAAATTTTTATTATTTAATTCGTTAGTCAGCCATTTTAGATCAAAGTTCCAAAAATGAGCGCATTTTGTAAGTTTCGGAATCCACATTTTTGGAATTTGAGAATTCTCTGCTCGATTACTCGTAATACTTAAAAATACGAGTATTTTCTCCTACTGACTTTTTTCGATTAAAAATTTTTTTCCAGAGTTGTAGCACTTATAAAATTTAAAAAAATAAACAGAAATGATAATTCTAAGCTAAATAGCTTTTTGATAGGACGCGTAGTTTTTACTTTATCTGTAAGAAACAGCATTAAAAATAGAAAAGTTAAATTTTTATACAAACGAAACTAGCTGTGATAAAAATAAGGAGGCAAAATGTTTCTGTAAAAAAAAAAGATCTACAAATTGTTTATTAATCATTTTTTGATCAAATGAATTTGTTTTAATCGTGAAAAATAACATTGACAATACAAAAATCTAATCATTGGAAAAAAGATACAAGATAGGAAAACACATAAATGACAAAAAACTTTGCATTTAAAAAGATCTACAAATTTGTGATAAGCTTTTGTTATAAGAATACATTAAAAATAAAAAAATGAACTTTTAGGAAAAACGACGCAAGTTAAAATAACATTGTAACTAGTACATTTTTTCGCTTAAATTATATCTACACATTTTCTTCGAGTCACGTTACACTAAAATGCGTATTTTTGGTTTGAATCGTGAAAAATAACATTGAAAATAAACAAATTTAAAAAAAAATGACAATGATACATTTTTTTGTTCTAGCTTAGAATAAGAATGAGTGAAAAATAAGGAGCAAATAATAAAGAAATCATGAAAAATAAAATTTGTACATTATTTTGCAATAACTGAATAAGTAATACCATCAATAGGTGCAGAAATAAATGTAATATATGTTTCATATAATAGTGTTGCACATGCTGAAAAAAGTTCACATGTCAGATAAAATCGAGTGCGAAGCATGAAATACGTAATGAGAATATCTTCGTTAAAGCCGAAGGAGCTTTAACGAAAGAGAATGCAGAATCACCAACTTACAGTTATCGATTTGTTGACATTTAATTTGAAAAGGCCTGTGGCTGCGCACGAATGTGGGCAAAATACAAAAACACATTTTTTCTCAAAATTTAAAAATAACTTCATCAGAAAATGTGATTTAAACATTGCTTCACTAAACAGTTCATTACAGGTTATAATTAAATCATGCTCGATAAATTTCAAAAATAAAAATAAACTCAAAGTTTTAAACATTAAAAAATTTTTTACATTATGATTTTTTGATATAAGAAATACTTTTTGGACAAAATGAAGCAATATCCAACATATATTATTTATCTTGAAGCACTCTTTGCTTAAGCTTTGTTAAGGTCCAGCGTTTAGCTATAATTTTTTTTTATTCCAAAAGTATCTATTACAAATTTGCAGACATGCACAGTTTGCTGTAGTGAAACAAATGAAATTAACATTGGTATTTTTAATATGTTTGTATTAATCAAAAATTCGTTATAAAATATATTAAATGCACTTAAACTCAATTTTCTGTTCATAATTGGAGAACTACAGTTTTAATTGTAAAAATATCTTTGTGAACAACAAACAAGATAACAAGAAGAAGAAAAATCTTTTCATGACATATCGTTTTGTTGAAAATCTCGATGGAATGAGACGAGACGATATAAGAGTATTGTATAGTAAACACGAAGTTGTAAATTCATATTATTAAAACATAAATAATCAGTATAATATGTCTTTGCTAAATAAAAAGTGTGTAAATCCATAATTGTTTAAATACTAACTACAAAGCATTATTACATTAAATAGAGTTTTTGCATTACATGTATGAAACAGCTTGGAAGATTGTAATTACCCATTTCAGAAACTATACATTAGGGCGGTTTAAGAAATTTAATGTTTCAAATTTCGAAGAAGCACGAAACTTCAAAGTTTGTGTATGCTACAAATATTTCATCCTGAAAATTAAAGTCCGATAACGAAATAATTTAGACATGGCAAGCGTACACGTATTTAAAACAGCAAATCCCAGGGGGAAATTTACCACCGGCACAGTACCACGCCAGTAACGCCGGTTGGAGTTCGGCACTGGCGCGGTACTGTTAGAATACTGGCAGGACTAATGGCTTTATACCGGTAAAACCCCTAATGATAACAATGTTCTATACTGACCTGCAGTATTTAGCCAGTACTGGGTTAGTACTTGAATTTGGTACTGGTGCGGTACCCTCGGTTAGTACTGGCCCAGTACTGGCTCAACTAATACTGCAAACTCGGCGAGGTACTGACCTGTAGTACTGGGCCAGCACTGAAGTTCACCACTGGGCCACTACTGCAGATTAGTATTGGACAGATACTGGTCAGGCTCCAAGTGATAACGAAAGGTATCCCATGTAGAAATACACCACCGGCCCAGTACCGGCCTAGTAACGCCTGTCAGAGTTCCAGTACTGACTGGTTGTACTGGTCCAGTACTATGACAGTGCTTGCTTGTAATGATTGGAGGTACTAACCTGTCAGTACTGGTGCAGTACTGACTGTCAGTACTGGGGCAGTACTGCCGAACCGCTGGTATACGAAAATCCCGCTGTTTCTATAATCTAAAGATATAACATACAAGGTATTTAAAAAATGAATAATAATTGACTGCGAGTATTTTGTCAATACATGTTAATGGCACTGTTTAGAATGAATACATGTATTACAATTTTACACATTAAATCACAAATAATATTTCGAACCTACATCTATATATCTACCGAAATCTATCGCCTAGATAACCACTACTCTAATCCGAATAATAATTTTTAAATAAATTATTTAAATCGACTACAATTTTTCTTCGCTAAATATTTTATTTTTTCGTTTGTTAGACGATTTTATAAATTCTGATAATAACATTTAATGAGCATTCAAAATTTGTATCGACGGAACTTAAAAATTTTACCACGTTGCACAACAATTTATTTAATAACAATTTTCTTTAAACCTTCGTGTAACGTTTTGCCGTTTAGGTGTTTCAGACTATTCTACAACGATTAAGACATACATCCAACGTAATTTTTTTTTTAACATTTAAAATTTTTCAGGAAGGTGGAACTTAGAATATTTTACTTAAAAAAGTAATAGAAAAAATTTTTTTTCACCTTAATTGTATAGTCAATTTCTCGACATTTCAAAACATCCTGACAACATTTATAAACGTGTTTTTTTAAGTCTATTTTTGTACTCCTGGTATAGTAACGCACCGGTCGTGCAGCCAACGTTCTGCCATACTGGGCGAACCACCAGCTGCCTGTACAGGTGAACAGTACTGGGCCAGTACTGCGCCAGTGGTTAACTCCGGCACACTACCGACACTTTCACTTGGGCACATGAGTAACTCTTTTGTTTGTACAATTAACATTAAAAATACCATTTTTCGTTAAAAAAAAACATTGTTTGAATTCTAATTTTAAATACAATTGGTGACAATTACAAAAATATAAGCCAATCGCTGGCGAAACGTCCGTACCAGTATTACCACCAGACATGTATACCATTCCTAACCCAGTAGTACACCAGTATAATGCCGACCGATGGCTGAACTCTTCCGTCAGTAGTAGTCACAGTATCATGCCAACCATTGGCTGTACTCTTATCTCGGTTGTCAATCAGCACTTGGAGTTATTATGTGGCCAGAACTACGCCAATCACTGGCGAAACACCGATGCCGGTATTTAACCAGTAATGATGCCTAATTTTGGTGGAACTCTTGTGTCAGTATTTTACCAGTAATATGTATCAGTAATGTGCCAGTTGATTACCAGTATCAGGTTAACCGTTGGCGGAACTTCTGTGCCCGCATTTCACCAAAGGTGACGGTCAGTACTGGGCCAGTTGTGAAGCAGTATGCCGCCAACCGTTGGCAGAATTTCTGCATCGGTATTCTACCGGTAATGACAGTCAGTACTGAGCCAGTAGTAAACCAGTACTATGCCGATGGATGGCACAGTACTAACAGACAGTACTGGTATTTATTCTGAATTGCAACAGGCGTGGTACTGCGCCAATCGTGAACTCTGGCTAATATCCGAGTTTTCCCCCTGGGATAGCGCAAAATTTCGTTAATACTTGATACCCTCATAAACGATGGTTCTTGTTTTTGGGAATCTGTAGTCTATATTATTACGAACATATCCTGAATGTTCAAAATTAAGAAAAAGGATAAAAATAAAATATAAATTTACTCAAACTGACCAAAAATGTCTAAACTATACGTTTTTCATCATTTCAAACATTTATTGAAATCCTCTAAAATAATAATAAAAATCTGATAGAATTACGCGTTTGTCGACAAAACGTAAACTATACATTGAGATCAAAAAACTGTAAACCCCTTCATTTTTTGCTGATACCGAGTATATGTACACATGTTCTTTATATGATTTACAGAATTATTATCTTTTTTGCTTTTTTCTTTTTGTTAGTTTTGTACTTCTCGCACAGCTTTTTGACATAAAATTTTGAACTTTAGAACAGTCGGAATATATTTTTGTATATTTGAAATTATTAAAATAGTTAAATTAGTTTCGAATTACGATTTAATAACAATTTCCTTATTTTGAATTGTTAAAATATATTAGAGTATAAAACACATAGTACATATCTACAATCTGCATTTATATCATTCAATATATGTTTGACAATTATCTCAAGTGGATTCATTACATTTTTTCTTAGCTTACTCATAATTTAAATCATAAATTTTCATTTTCTCCTGAAATGCCACGAAAATTTGAAACGTCTTATAGCATTTTGCAAATATTCTAAGAATACAAGTGAGTTTCATAGAAATTTAACATATTTTATAGAATTTCATGTTGCTTTTCAAATTTCATGGAATTTCAAACAGGATGCCATAATTTTGCAAAAAAAAAGAAGTAGAAAATTTGCAGGAAATGAAGGTTTCAGAAATTCTGCGATTAATTCCACGATGAACGAAATTTGAAAACCCGAATTTTCGAAGTGCCGAAATTAGTAAATTTTTGTTTGTATCTTTTCAAACAATTTGTATGCAAGACGTTTTTGATAAAAATATGTTTCTTCAAATATTTTTTCTAACATTTCAATAGAAATATTTGACGATTGATTTTTTCCGTCCTTTAAAGTTTCAATCTATGTCTAAATGAAAAACTTTATCTTTTTAAAAAGGCGTGCGTAAGATAATGCCTTTTAGGATATATTCTCTGCAATAGTACTAATTCATAGAAATGGCCGAAAAAGCTCACGTGTTCGAAAAAATAATGTTTCAAAACCTTTAGAAAAATGCTGTCATTGTGTCATCAATCAAACAAGCGTTGGCATACTTCACAACAGAAGGTAAATTTATTGTCGAATCCCACAGAAAAAATTGATTAATGTAAGTATTATTACAAAATAAAATGAATTATTAATCATTATATATGTATAAATTTTTAATAAAAGACGATCGATTTTTTCTAATTTTAAAGAAAAAGATCAATATTTCAGTTCACAATTGGTATTTACTGTATGATATACTAAATTCAAAACTACCTATTAGAGTCTTCAGTGCCACTTTCAACCATGCATAGCACTGTAAAACCTTCGAAAGCTTGCTCTTGACAAACATTTGCAAATAAAATTTGAAACGGAATTGTTTTGAAATGTGGCAACGTTGCGGGCTTGATAGCGTCGCATACACACAAAATTACAATCAGCACATAGTGGGCCTAACAACATCGGACAAACCTATATATATATATATATATATATATATATATATGTGTGTGTGTGTGTGTGTGTGTGAATTAAAAAAATGGGAATACGCATCTCAATTATTATTGCGCATTAACTTGTCAAATTATTCGAATGTTACCTATCATAGAAGATTAATCTTTTTTGAGTTAAAATTATAAATATTTGGTTAAATATTTAACTTTTCTGTCGAAAATTCAATTTTCAAAGTTTTGAATTCATTTTTATATTATACTTTAATTATTTCCTTCTAGGTTAACAATTGCAATCTTTTAGTCTGAAAACTCAACTATTTAGTCAAATACGAGTATGTATGAAAATTCTTAAAAAATCAACTATTTTGTTGTTATCGTGGCTATTCTCGTATGATCTTATTTTAGCATAATTTTTTTGATAAATATCAGTTTCACTCGCGCAAGATATTTCATCTTAAATAGTTTCAAGGCCTTAAAGTAAAAATAAGTCTAACTTGCAGTCAATAATTACGATATTCATAGTTTGTCAACATGAATGTGCCTGATTTCTTATCTTGAACATTTAGTACGACCTAAGCATGCATTTTTTATTATTTTAATTACTATCATACCTTAGGAATTTGTTTCGTCTAATTTGCATAAAAAATATTGATTGATTTTTTGGAAAAAATATATATTCATGAACCACTATCAAATTTCTTTTTTCAATTAGAATTAATTCCCCGGATTGCTTATATGTCACCTTTATCTAAAACTTCATAAAGAGTAGAAATTACATTACTAAAAAAAGATGCATTGATATTAGAAATTCGAAATCCAGTTTTCGAAATTATATATTAAAATCGATTAGATGGTTTAAGATTAAGATATTTTCTGTGTGCAATAATTCATGTATTTAAGCAGCATTTTCAACTGTGAATGTAAAAAAAATTATTGTACTATCAGAAACTGGTAAAACATTTTGGAACCACAATTTTTCATTGATGGGAGACTGTTACGAAAAAGAAAAAGAGATTTAATACAAAAAAGAGGCAAAAATATCATTATGCTAGAACTTTTTCCTTTAGTCCGATTTTTTTCGAGGCCTGCTTAAATAAAAGCTGAACGATTTTCTCTTATTCCGGTTTTATTTTGTGATGGCTTGAATACAAAATTTTGGCATAGAGAATTAAGATGATAGTAGGGTGACAAATGAAAAGGTGTAAAGACTAATTAATTACTATTTCTTAATAAGTACAGTAATAAAAAATTAAATGATGGATGTCTAGCGAAAATTTGGAAGTTTGATTAAGGAGCACATTTAAATGATTTTTTAAGTTTTATATATCTTAGAAAAGAATATAAACAATTTGAATTGGCACAGTAATCGAACTTTTTGTAAATAATAAAACACACGCTCTCCTTCACCATCAGAAACACCGTAAACCGCTTTCTCAATAGCCATTTTTAATTGCTCTAGGATTTTGAGTTCATCGGCGTAACAGATGCCTTCAATCAAAATCCATGAACAGCAATCGCATGGATTGAAATATGTTGAGCAGGGCGACCATTCTATACTACTCCCTGAACATTTGGGTTATCCTATTTCAATAACGATATCTGTAAACATTGAAAATTGAGTCAAAACCATTGATGGTGCAATGCGGAGTTGCTCAATCTTATACAAATTCGTGACGGAAGCTATGAGAAATTTCCTTGGCAGAAACAGCCGCACATAACATTCAACATTTAAAAGATCTGCTTGGAAGACGCCACCTAATGGCCATCGCAGCTTGAATTTTAGAACTTAATGTATACTGATTTTGCAAGGATGCCGTTTCAAAAAGTTCTTCAGGGATATTCTCAATGTTTATCGGTTTAAATCTAGTGTCTACGCTGCTCTACGCATCGATGATTAGGGTTGTACAAAAATATTCATCTAGCTTTACTACCTTTTTTCAGTTGTTTTTGTGTACGATGGTCGCGAAAAATTATGTCTGAGATCTTCTTATGTGCCAAATTTCAAGAAAATTGCAATTACTCTGCGTAATTAATAAGCTTGCGTCAAGCCTGGCATACTAATATACAACACTTCTTCATTTGGAAGGCGTAATTTCAACATTCTTACTTTCTCAGAACAGTTTTATTGGCTACTACATGTATCCCAAACTACGATAAAAGACTAATGCCTTAGATAGGTACGCTTAAAAGGAACCTCCATCCAAATTTACAGAAAGGAAACAGAGGCATTTAGTGTTCACACCTTTCCATTTGTCACCCTTATATTGCACAATGGATCAATAAACTAAAAGACGCTTACATCAACTGAGCAAGCAAATATAATAGGCAAAGCAGAATGGGTCCTGTGTTCAGTGTGTGATTGACTAAGTAACATTTTGTAGACCGTTCACAGAAATGGTTCGAAAGCTCACGGAAAAACTGAGAATCTAGAATCACACAACAATCAAGTAAAAGCTGCTGACAGTCAAGAAGCATATTGTTGACAAAATAAAAGTGTTATCGGATGCTAGAAGGAAAATTGCGCCTTTTAAGCGGCCTCCCTGTTACTCTAAAAAACAAACCAAAGCCTAACGAGGTGAAGACCGAATATTCACCTCATATTTAAAGTCGAAAGCACCTATTCCGCAGTGGCTGCTATCAAGATCGTCTATACTCATACCGAAAAATGCAACTTATACAACACAGAAAATTACTGCCAATAACTTGTTTAAATAAACAGTATAAAATCTTCATAGCTATCCTAAACTACAGGACTTTTCGAAGAACTAAGACTGTGTGAAGAGAGATGTACAAACAACATGGCTCGAAGAAATGTGTAGCAGGAGACCGAGAGAACCTGATAATTAACAGGTGCGTCTGCAAAGACGCAGCAGCTCATCAGCGCGTCCTGTCAACAGCTTGGATGGGCTACTGGAAAGCTTTCAATTTAGCCTCTCATATGCTTAACATCTTTTTGTTGAAAAGTTGGAAGATTAATCCACGCATAGTGAGAAGCATGAAGAGATTGATGCCCCTTTCACAAACTAGATTCTTTATCTCCACTGGAATATATTGTGTAACAACAAAGAACGACACTTTTCAGAGAGGTGTATATCGGAGCAGTACAATGAGCCCTCTTCTTTTTTGCAGCACACTTTTGCCTCTCTCTCTCGTGCTATAATATTCTCCTGGATCATTGTTCGGCGACATTAATTAACGCGAGCATAAAGTCACTCATCTGAAACAGGAAAAAACATTAGCGCCCAGAAGGACCCTGAGCTCGTTCCAAATGGCATAGATCCTCGCCTAAAAATTTTCAAAGAACAAAACCTAAATTTTAACATCAAGAGTGCGGAATATGCATTTCTTCATCTAGTTTGGTTTTCTCAAAATAAATATATATTTTTTTGTAATCATGAAGTATTGATCCAATGTAAAAAGCGAATTTCCCTTATATTATTTTAAACGACACCCTTTTCTCAACTTTTGTGTTTCAGTGCAACTCGATAAGGTAC
Source organism: Belonocnema kinseyi (assembly GCF_010883055.1). Classification (NCBI taxonomy): domain Eukaryota; kingdom Metazoa; phylum Arthropoda; class Insecta; order Hymenoptera; family Cynipidae; genus Belonocnema; species Belonocnema kinseyi. The sequence goes on from NC_046660.1 coordinate 50,341,587, forward strand.
TTCCACGCTGATTTTCCAGACATTTCTAAACTTTTCTTTATTGTACATTGGATCTCTCTATGTAGTTGCTGAATTATTTAAAGATTCTTAGTTTTGAATAGACTGTCACCCACCGACATTTTTTTGTTCGCGATTTGGAAAGAGGGTACATAATTTGAATAGTCTAGACTATCTGTAATTCATTTGAAAAAAAATGATGATTCCTTCTGTCAGTCCGCTTTCGATCTTCGCGTGATTCCAGGCAAAAAAGTTGGTCTCACTCACTATGAATAGAATGAACTCGTAACTATAAAGTCGATGTATCAATGAAAAAGTCAATAAAACTATACTTGAAGTGTTAAGAATAAGGAAAGAGTCATCATACAACGTAGTGAATTAGCAAAGATGAATTAGCGTCGTGCGAAGTCAGTGCCGAGTCAGTTCGAAGTCAGGTACCGATTAAGTACGAAGTCAAAACGGAGTCATCGAGATCGAGATCGAGTGGTATAAAATTAATCGAAAAGGGCATTACGCTGCAATATACAGTACGCGCCGAGTGAAACTGAGACATAGTGGCCGGACGAAGTCAGAACGAAGTCGACAGTCATCGCTTGAATTCATTGAAGATAACAACTAACGAATTCGAAAACTAGAGTCAACCGAAGTCACGAAAGTACGCTTGAAGTCGCATGTCATTTTTAAAATGACGTTACATTGACTAAAGCGGTCTTCGAAGTGAAAGCCCCTCAGGTATCACCATACTCGAACGGTAATATTGATGGTGCAACGAACCAGATAGGGGTTCCAGACCAGCGCGGTCATGCATTGTTATGTCTGACTAATGCAGCATGACACTACTTAAGGCACACGAAAACACCCAGGCCTTATGAAAAACAAAGTATTAATTTATAACTGAAATTTTAATTCGGATTTTTGCAGTGTTAGCATGAACAACAACACCGTATATATTTCAGTCTACATTGTAGAGCCAGTGTGTATTTAAACAATCATTGAAGAAAGCAAAAACGTGTTTTTTGTTCATTATAATGAAACCATTTGTCGGATAGAAAAAAAATTATGTTAAAAAATCTTTGTTTCACAAATATCTACAAAATGTAGGATCGAACGTTAAGATTGATTCTTTCGTTTATTTGAGAAAAATGATAACTGTCCGAAATTAGCTTTTTTAAAATGTGAAATTATTTTTGTCATGGTAAAGCAACAAGTTTCAAACTGTTAGAAAATATCACTCTCACCACTCTTATGCAGCGTACAACAATTCAGTCCAAAATATGTATTAGTTTCCGCAAAAACACATTTGTTATTAAAAAATTGACTATTTTCAATTGAATTTGTACATTTTGTGCTGGTACGATGTAAATTACACTGGGTGATGGTCATCTAAAGCAGTTTGACTATAAAGTGATCTTTGGAATAAAACCAATTTTATAGTTAATTAAATCGTATAAAAGTGACTTCAAAAAGTGGGTATGTTTCTTTAGCACAAGAATATTAAATAAATCCGTTAATATTGCATTAATGAAATAAAGCTATTATTACTACTACAATTTTAAACGTGCAAAGCTGAAATTTACATGAAGTGTAGCATAAACTGTGTTACGGGTTGAACAAATTCATGCGTAAACTATATTTTACTTCACGTATTAATAATATTTTTAAAAATTAGAGCGCAAATATTTAAGCGTCATGTCGGTTTGAAATCGAGTAATTCGAGGACCAAAAGATTGATTAATTTAATCGCGTTCTAAGACATCGTGTGAGTCCGAAACTTGATATTCAATAAAGCACATATCTTCGTTCAAATTGAGAGGAGGAGACTTCTTAGAAAGTAAACTTTTTGGAATGTGTTTTGACGAAACACGAGATTATGTTTTTGAATGCTCGAATTTAATATGTGTTATTCACTCAATTCCGGAGAATCGATTTATTTGATTTCCAGCCGCCGCGATAACTGGATACTAAAAGTGTAATTTATAGTTTAAAAAAAAACGAACCTGTAGTTCATGACATTAAAACAAGTTCACAATATGCGGATTTATTTGAAATCAATTGCATTTTTGTGCCATTTCACGAATTTAAAATTATATGTATTTTTCTTCAAGTATTTAGCTATATGTTTGATTAATTAGTCAAGTATTGAACCCAACATTGAAATGTGAGAGTAGAGTTGAATAGATGTGATAGATAAAATAACAAATATGAGAATGTCAAATACCAGAGAAATTGTGTGAAAAGGATTCGAGATTCCGAGAGCAATGAAGTAAAGAGTAATTTAATTATTGCTGTAATTTTTCATTTGGAAGGAAAAATAATTTGGATAGAGCTTATATTGACTTTAGTTCTGATTTAAACATGTTTAAGAATTATAAAAACGAAGACTGTCCAGAGTAGATCTAAGCCTAACAGAGGTTTATAATACGAGGGTAGTTCAATAAGTCCTTAGAATGAAGTATAAAAACAATTTTTTTTGGGTAAATTTTTTTTTATTTTTCAACATAATCTCCTTGGAG
>NC_046660.1:50344196-50347066 GCF_010883055.1 Belonocnema kinseyi
GGGAGTACTTGCTTCTACGGGCCTTCCTGAACGTGGTTCGTCACTTATTGATGTACGACCACGCTTAAATTCATTTACCCAATTATAAACCGTTGCTAAGGCCGGGGCAGATGTGCCATGAACTGAGTCCAATTCATTTTTTATCTGATATGGAGTTAAACCCTTTAAATGAAAATATTCGATTACCGCTCTGAACTAGTTTTTTTTCCATTTTTCTTAACGAACAATTTTTTTTCAATTGGTTATAAAAACACGTAAACTCAGAAGATGTGGACTGTGACTGCACCATATATCTAATCGGGAGTGGTGCTGACTGAAAACAGATGATTTGGAGCGATTCGCGGGCCATCTGTTGGTCATTCTAAGGACTTATTGAACTACCCTCGTAACTTGAACCGTGGGTTCAAAGTCGAACTACACCTAGAGAAGTAATGATAACTTGGACAGTTGATGACTCAAAGTTGATCTAAGCCTATACAGGTGAATGCGGGCGTGAACACGGTGTTCGGGCTGGGCTAGACCTAAAGGTTAATGAGGACTTGGGCATCATATTCGTATACTAATTTATATGCTGCAAAAACTCACGTGCTTTAGTGTCGTGTTCTTGACCCGTGGCCTATCGGCTACATGAGATAAAAACGCGAGAAAGAGAGAGAACTAAGACTAATAGACAAGGGAAAATGAGAAAGAAGTAAGAAGGAGAGGAAGCAATAAATTTTGGAGGGGATTATTAGGTGAAATGAATAAAATCAGTTGAAAACGGGATAAAATATAATTTAGAAATTGGGTTCGGAACTTCCAACAGCAAGGTGACAGCAATTAAAATAATAAAAAATACATAATTGCGTTATGTTGAATAAACAAAATAAAAAAACAGACTAAAATCATATTAGCATGATTAGTATATTATTTAACTTATACCAGGTATGTTTGTTTGTTTTTCACATTTCAAATTGAGGGCCTTCTTTCGTGAAACAACCCTTCTTTTATTTAGAAATTTTTAATTTTTATTCAATCATTATTTTCTCATATAATATATTCTACCTTATGTGTAGACTTATTACGGTCTTAATAAATGTTTTTCTTTCACTACTGGGGGTACAAACAGTAATCGAAAAATTTCGAAAGAATTATCATACCTCTTCTTTTTTTTAACCTTCATCTCCATGACAAAAGTACAACATGTTAGCCAATTATGAATATTTATCTAATTTCGTAATTCTTGGTTTGGAGTAAAACTTTAATTTTAGGTCTTTAGAAGATGCAAGTTAAGAAATTTCTTGTGAATGAATCTAATATTTGAAGAAAACCTCATTCTCGTGTAGAATATTCAATACTTTTTAAAAATAATATTTTCTATCCTGCGATATATTTATAATATGATGAAAACTGCGCTATTATGAGTTCAATAAAACTGACAGACTAAATGTTCAAGCATTATTATTTTCTGTCCTAAGATGTAGTTTAATATTTTCAATTGAGGAGTAAGAAAACAACCGGAGTTAAATCCATATTTTTAATGTGAAAAATTATGGTAATTATTGTTTCTGTTAATTGGTAAAAATAAAAACAAATTTTTAACTATTCATATGATAATTTGTATCTTAACACAAAATGTGATTTTTATGTTTTTCAATATAGCCTCGAAAAAACATGTAATGGTGCAAAAGTGGGGGACTAGTCGACTTAATTGAAACCTTGAATTTATGAAATCAACAAAATAAATAAAGTTAGTTTTCAGAATATAAAAGAAGGAAGTATCACCTTAGATGATTCATCATTTAAGACATGTACAACTCTCCAACTGCGGCAGTATTTACCAAAGGTATACAAAATTCGGGAGTAATGGTATCGTCCTAATTTCAGTGTTTTTCTGCTCAGACTTCCACTAAGTTACAGTTGTACCAAGATCGCTTTAAAATAATCGAGATTTAAAAATTGGCCGACGGCGAGTTCATTGAAATTCACAGAGAGTAGAGCAAAAATTTTCGGTGAGTCTAGACACTTCGTTTTAAAATGCATAAATAATTTTGTGAGATATTTAAGCTGAGTTTATATGTTGAGTTAAACATTTATTTTCACAATGTGCTGAATTCAAATGTTTTTAACTGAATAATTGTATGGATTTAAATTTAAAAAGTTATCGGTATTACAAACCAATGAAACTGGATACAATTTAAATGAAGTGCATTGAAAAGCAAACTAATAGGGAATATCTAAGGTTTTTATTCTTTAACAGTTTTAAAGCAAAATATTTGAATATTTCCTTTTTATTTATAAAAATAAGCTTTAATTGGCTTTTGAGAATAAATAATAGACTTTGGCGATTCAAATTTTTTCTTATAATGAATAACTAAAATATTTTCCCTTTCAGTTTCTATAGGCTTTCTCACGAAATTTTCATTATTCGTGATGATTTTTTGAGAAAATAAGTACATATTCTTCAAAATCAAAGGTCAAACATAAATTTGACTTTTTTCACAGAATAATGACAAAAGTTTTCACCATTAACTACTATCCAATTGCACAACAGTTTATTTAAGTTTGACTTAGATTGGAAAGATTAGATTTATTCAGTCGAGACGTTTTAGAAGTAATGCGATAAGGAATCATATCTCTTTTTTTTAGATAAAAAAATACAAGAAAAGATAATTTGTAAAATGACAATACGAAAATTTACATTTAATTATTAAAAGATTTTCAATTTTTCTAATTAATTCAATTCTTTGCAGATGTATAAGCTTATACTTCTCCTTGGAATATGCTCAGGATTCGCTTTAGGTAGTGGGCCGTCAGGAAATTTGCCAGTAAATCTGTCAGCGAAGCCTCTAGCGAATCCTCCAGCGCGGCTGCCAGTCGCTTATAATAAT
>NC_046660.1:50347166-50348915 GCF_010883055.1 Belonocnema kinseyi
GGGCTTTATTTAACTCCGTTATGATATTCTAAAAACTTTTTCCACTGTTTTTTTTTTCGTCATAAAGCATCACATACAATTTTTATTTACAAAAAAGTTAAACTTCAACCGCAATAGTTGAATTTTCAACAAGATGTTTATTTTCAACCGAATAGTTCAATTTAAACCCTAAGATTTCACACAAAGAGACGAGTCGTCCAATAATAAAATAAAAATTTGTGCAAAGATAGCTTAATCTTTAACCAAAATTGGGAATTGGTAGTCAAAGATATTAGTTTTTTACAAAAAAAAATACAACTAAGCACATAGATTTTCGACCAAATTAATGTACCTACCACTGAAAAGCATCTATTTTCAACTAAAATATTAAATTTTTAACTAAAATAGCATTGTTAAATTTACAAATTAAAAATTGATTTTCAAACCGAAAAAAAACAAATTTTCAAGAAAATACATACATTCCCGGGCGGAAATATTATGGATAGTTTATACATAGTGTGAAGTATTATATAAAATATTTATTTGTTTTATGCATTTTTCATATAAAACAAATGAATATTATATATAATACTTCACACTATATAAACTATATATAATTTTTCCGCCTGGGTTTGTAAACAGAGATGGATCTTCAAATAATAAAATTAATTTTTAACGAAGTTGTTTTTATTTATAACTGAGTATTTCAATTTCAAATCAAAAAGATTAATTTTTTAGCAAAAAATACGAACTTACAGCAAATCACATACACTTTCTTATACGTAGTGAAATTTGAAACTAGAAATGAGCAAATTTCAACTTAGGATGAAATATTAAAATTTTTAGTTGAAAAAGTTTATTTCCAATAACAAGAATTGACAATTACTTATAAGAAAGTTAAATTTCTAACCAAAGAGATTGAATATTAACTAATAAATTCATTTTTTATCAAAGTGTTTTAAAATGCAACCAAAAAGTTGCATTTACTATAAAGAATAATAATATTTACCTATAAAAGCACAAACTTAAGCAAAATATATAGAATTTGAAACAATTTATTGAATTTTAAAATAAAAACGATTAATTTTCAACAAATAATGGAATAGGTCAATTTTCAGTTTAAGAAATGTATTTATAGCAAAAGAAACGAACGTTTAACAAAATACTTAAATGTTTAAGCAATGAAATTAATTTAACCTTCAACCAAGTAGTTGAATATACAAACAAACAGAGATGAATCATTAAGGAAAAATGCAATGATTGAATTTCCAAATAAAACCTATCAGGTTGGTACCAAAAACAGAATAGTTTAGTGTTCATTCAAAAGGTTCTACCTATTGTAAACAAAATTCAATTTTCTTATTTCATTGTATTAAATTGATACGCATTTAAGCAAAAATAAAAAAGTAGAAGTTATATGAAAACAGGAAAAATGTGGAACTGTTTAAAGAAGGATAACAAGTGCGAAGTCTGTATTTGGATGCTTTAATTATAAAATAAAAACAATGCTTTTTTCTTTTACATGACAAAATACTTTACCCTCCCCCCCCCCCCCCCCCAGCTTCATGAGGGAAATGCATTTTTTGAATGGCGTCTTATAATAAAAATATCTAAAAAAGAAAATCGTCAATGTGGTTTACTCATTCTTTTTATTATTAATTCACAGGTATTTTTGGTTGTTACTATATTAATAACGAAGGTGAGCAAGTCGATCCAACACTGAACATAGAGATGATCGATGTGAATATTTGCACTCACTTATATTACAGT
>NC_046660.1:50349015-50351464 GCF_010883055.1 Belonocnema kinseyi
TGGAGGAAAGCCGTTTAAACTACTAAAGGCTGTGAGCCAAGTCCTCAGATACAAATGTTAGATTCTTGTATATATCCCAATCGGAAAAATAAAGAAATTATTTCACCATTATAAACCCATATGAGAATGTATTCTCCAGTATTGCCTAGTACCTCGTTAGTGGCCATGCATGAATTATTCAAAAGCTTCGTAGGGGGAGGGGGTATCGATTTTTCTATGTAATATTATAAACTTAGGAAACGCATACACATATAAATTATAAGCAATGTTAATTAAATAAAAACGGAGGCATATTGAGATTAGGTTAAAAAACTTAAATGCTTCAATAACATCAAGGATTATTTATTACTACGTTTTACAAACGTAGATTTGTATAATTACTTGAGGGCCTAACAGCGTTTTATCTGAAATCAGAAAGTTTGTGATAGAAAATTAATTTTTTTTTTAAAGTATAATTTCCACTTTTTTGAAACTATTTTTAAAAATTGTTAAGAATGAAATTCAATATTAATATAGTGAAGGCTTTTTCGGGTAGATATAAATATGAACCAATTTTCGAAGAAAAAATATTCTGTCAATTTAGATGTAACCTATGTAAATTTTCTTAATTAAGAGTGTATTCGGGTTTGTATTTTTAATTTAATTTTTCAATTCTAGATATTTTAATTGATACGAAGAAAATATAAACCCTCAATGTTAAAATAATTAATAGAAATTGAAACTTTACTTTTGCAAAGTTTTATTTAAAAGAAAATAAATTTTAAAATAATATTTAGAATTTAAAGAAACCAAAAAAAATAGACGAATAAATAAAAATGATATGATCATTAGTTTAAAAATATTAGAATTTTTTTAATTTATACTTTTCAGTTTAAAATTGAACTATTTCATTAAAAATTTTTATTATTGTTCAAAAATTATTATATTTTTTTAACTTCTTAGCTAAAAATTCATGTGCTTTGTTAAAAAATCGTCATTTTTGGTTGAAAAAATCTATGAGTGCAGCTGACTAAAAAGCAGTCGTAATAATTATTAAGATTTTAAATGGAATTCTATAAAATCCATAAAATTAATCTTAAGAAATTAGTGATTGTTCAATCGTTATTCATTTATCGAAAGCTGTGTTTGTTTTGAAATGTTTTTAAGCGTTCTGTTAAAACTATTTTTTTAAATAAAAAATTATTTTAAATTTTGTCAATTATCTTAAGAATATTGCTGTATTATCTTTAAACATTTCTAAACCCTTAAAACGCTTGAGAATTTTCAAAACTCTACAAATATTTAAGAAACTTATTTTTTCTTCTAAATTTTCTTCTAAATCTTAATAATTTTTTTTCACATTTCAAGCCTTTTAAAATGCTAAAAATACTTCTAATTTTGTTTACTGTTTCAAATCTTTAAAAATATACATTTTTTAAATCCTGTCAAGTCCTAAATTACTTTTTTAATCTTCTCGAAATATTTAAATATCTCTTAAACTTACTCGATTTTTCATAAATTAATAATAATATCGTTTTTATTTAATAATAACATTTTTTGCTTTTTTTCAATCTTTCTAAATATTATCTCAAAATTTAATTTTGAAAAAAACATCATTTGCAATTTTAGCATATTGAAACATGAATTCTAAAAATGCTAAAATGAAAACATTTAAATTATCTCGTTAAACATTTTTCCAAATTCTTTTGAACTTTCTAAAAATATTCTCAAGAGTTCAATTTTATAAAAAGCTATAAAATACTTCTACATTATTTAAATAGATTAAAAATTGGTTAGGAATTATTATAAACAACATAAAAATTGAAAATAAACCTGATTTTGTTTTCGAAATCTTTTAAAATGCGCTGAATGAAATGACAAAATGGAAACTTTTCAATTACTTTCAAATAATACTTTCAAATCCGCTGAAATTTTCCGAAAAAATTTCTAAAGATTTCAATTTTATAAAATTATACAAAATTCTTTCACATAATTAAAATAGATTGAAATTTAGTCATGAATTATTATAATAAGCCTATAATTTTTAAATAGTCCTTATTTTATATTCGAAATATTAAAAAATGTAAAGTTTTCTATTTTTTATTCATTTTAAGGATCACGTTTTTGAAAATGATATTAAAAGATTCATAAATTTCTGATTAATACGATCGTATTATCATTACTAAAAAAGATTTAGAGACTTTGTATAATTTAAACTAATTTTATCTTTTTAAAAAATATAACATAAAAGAAGAAAGTAAAAAATAAGTAACGTTCCTGATTGATGATTTAAAAATAGAAAAATTCAAAATTATTTATTGTAAATTTAAACAGTTGATTCTAAAGATCTGTAGTTTAAACATTTTTGAAATTAGACTATTTCAGAATTGAAAAAATCAAAACTATAATTATTAACTAATATTATAGAAATTTTAAAGATGATACAAATTTTCGAGAGGTACCAGAATCA
>NC_046660.1:50351564-50354982 GCF_010883055.1 Belonocnema kinseyi
TAACTCGAAGGCAAAATGTGAGTTTTATAATAAAATAAAGCAAAAAAAAGTCAAATTTTAATGTTTTCGAAAAATTAGAATTTTTTATGGAGAATTCCTTCTACACGCCTCTTTCTCTTTCCTTCCCTTCTTCACAATATGACCCAACATCCCCTTCACTCATGCTACTGCCCTTTTGTCCCCCCTTTCTTGCAAAAATACCAAGATGCTTATCTCACTCCTCTCCACCTATTAACACAACTGCAACCAGTGCTTCTCTTCTGCATCCCCCTTACCGCACAATTCACGCATTCTCTTCTGTCTAGAAAGCCAGAACCTATCATAATCCTCCATCCATCCGCATCTCATTCTCGCTATAAGTTTCCCCCGTCGTTTACTTAACTGCAACCCAGTCCGTTTATGATGGGGTAAAGCCCAGGCTTTGTCCAATATGTGGGGCACACTGCTCTCATCAGATCACTTTATAGCATTATAAAAATGCGTCCGTGACTGATGATATATACTGGGACAGCCCCGTGTTAAATAATCAAAAATAAAATCCAACTCTAACCAAAAATGCCTTCGACATGTTGGCCAGTAACCTTCTTAAGACTGTGAAAAAAATTAATTGTTTAATATAATACTTTTTTTTAAATAATAAAAATCGAGGACGTTTAATAATAATTTAATCGAGGACTGCTAAGGTTGAAGCTCTGACATACGTTGATGTACAATAAAAAAAGGATTTGCTATTTCACATCCTTATTTTTGGAAAACAGTAGTTGGAATATCATAAAAACGAAGGGTTTTTGGTTTGTTCGATCACTATACTGGAAGATTTTCTTTCCCTCTAGTTTTCTTCTGGGATGGCTCAAATTTAAGCTGTTAATATGTAGTATTACGATGAAAATAAGGTTTGCTTTATTCTATAGTAAACCAGGGTTGAGTGGCACTGTGCTCATTTATACACTGTCGTATAGTGTACTTGGGACTGCGTGTGCACCTAATCCATTTGACATAAAGCAAGTTCTACACTTGAAGTAGCAAAATCTCGCAGGGAAGAAATATGTGGTTTTTAGAGAAAAAAAGGCGATTAGTATTTTTCAGATTTGACTGACCTTTTTTTTCTAGGAAGTTATGCATATTTGAATCTTGTATTTTATTCTTTCATCTCAAGTTTTTTTATTGAAACTGCACAACTTTTAACCTTGTTACCTTTTGATATCTTGAAAGTGTTCGCGGCAAAACAATCGACCATAGTTTCGTATCCCAACTACGAGCCAGATAGAATCTCATCTTAAAATTATCCACAACAAAACTGATCGAAGAGTTTTTACTCTGAAAAAAAAACAAATGAACTTCAGTCACGATCTCAAAAGCAGATCTTAGCAGCTATCAATAACTTTTATAAGTTCATGGCGACTCGAATGACACCAGAAAATGTCAGGTCAAGAAAAAAATTAGTTCTTTTTGTATTACTATGTGTGGCACTTTTACTCCACTGAACTTTCGACCCCACTCTACCCTACGCATAAGTTCATAGACTTTCAATATCAATCTGACAAATACGTATCGCCTTATTTTATTTAAAAACAACAGATTTTGTTTTTGAAAGATTCTGCAACGTCAAGTGTAGACAATTTCTGGTTTGAGATGGATTCAGTCTATATCTTTTTTGCCAGGAAAACTGATTTTTGCGGGTTGAAAACGGGGTTGGCAGCCTCATTAAAAAAGAAAATCCACTAAGAAAATCAAAATATTTGTCGAGCTTACTTCGGTCTTTTTATTCAAAATTCTACTATTAGAATTTGAACACCAAATTTATCTCTTTTTTTCAAAACATTTAACTACCATGTGCAGAAATATCCCCAGTTAGCCCTACTACAACAAGGTTTCTGGTCGAATCCCGATCAGGCTACCCATGGCTGGGTTTCATGGACAGGAACCGATCGGAAGCCGGCTGCGCTACATTTTTCTCGAATCACCTAGTCAAAAAAAACAAAAATTAGAAACAGCAGAAATGTTGCAACTTTAATAATTTTTTCTATTTTCAAACAATTTTTAGTCGGCACCACGGACAGGGATGCACATTGCCCTTACGTCGCGTCATTTCCTTGAAGTTCGCAAATGAAATCAAGATCCGTAATTAAAATCAACCTCATTTCAGTAATCAGTATAAAAACGACACTCAGTGCGCGGATAATTATTATTATTAATTAAACTACTATTGTGCATATGTTGTTTGCTTCCTTTCTTCCTAACCTAAAATCACCACGTGGTATTGAAAATAGAACAATGGCTAGGAGATTCTATCATCTGTAGTTGAAATTCTACTTAAATTTCCTCGCCATAATTGGTTAACTTGATTAGACTTTTAAATTCACCGTATTCTTTACGATCAGCCTAAAATGACAAAACAAGTTACCAACTTCTCGTCTGAAGCAAAATTTTAAACAGCTTTGTAGCTGGATTACCCGACCCGATACCGGCCGGTATTGAAGCCGGAGGCGGACAAGTTTACCGTGACGTTTTTAGTCGGGTCCATGTGGCTGTTTCCCTGATATAATTCCTACACGGGATCTAATTGAAAATTTTATTATTTGTTAAAAAGTATTTTTTTTAACACGCAACTTTCTCTAACAGGTTTGGTAAGGAATAATTCTCCTGAGAAAAAAATTCATCTTTTTGATTGAAAATTAAAGAACTTGGTAGACTGTTGAATTCTTTTCTTAAAAATATTTTTTTTAGAAATGTTTTTTTTTTGGTGTGAAAAATTGATTTCTTTACCTTAAAATTGGACAATTTGGTTAAAAATTGTCCTATTTCATCAAAATTAAACATTTTAGCTGGAAATCGAATTATTACACTTTTAGATCAAACTTCAAGTATTCTAATTGAAAATAATATACCTTTTTCGTTAGAAAATTTAACTATTTTGTCAGAAATCTGATCATTTATGTTTAGAATGCAAATTTTCTGTAAAAATGCAATACACTAATTTGTCTCACAGAAGAACAGCTTGTGATATACAGGTTCTACAAACATCTACAAAATGACTAGACGTACGTTGAAATTTGTTCATTTATTTACTAAAATAATAAATAAATAAAAGCTGTTTGAAATTGGCTTCCTTAGGATGCCATTATCGCTACCATAATCAAGAAACAAGTTTTGAACTTTTAGAAACAATTCCCGTTGCTACTCTTAAACATTTGTATGAAATTGAGCACTATGAAATAAAAATTTTTAAGGAGTGTTTTCATTTTTTATAAGACAATTTGAACATCTCTTGGAAGCAGCGTTTATGCAAGTTAAATATAATAAGTCGATCTGTCTATGAATTTACTTATGAGGAAAGCCAGATATGTAGAGAATCTTTTATGGAAATGCCCATTTAAAAATAAATTTTTTTTTCTTGAAACTAATAACCGTTTTGGAC
>NC_046660.1:50355082-50367625 GCF_010883055.1 Belonocnema kinseyi
TTTATTTTCTTCAGGGACTGGTTCCGGCATTAGGAAAACCTTGGTTTAAGTTACTTTTCAACAATATTGCATTAAGAATTTTGCAAAAAGGTTTGACACCCTTTCTGGAAGTAAAAAGATTCAGAAAGGTAGAAACGTATGAATATAAAAAATAGAGATATTTAATTCTTCCCAAATGCACACTTCGCATACAACAAACGCTATCTTTTTATTCTCAAGCCCTATCCGTAGTCTCCTTGACTTTATCCCTTGCAGTCACAGATGTTATCTTTTTATATCGCTGACTACATCTCTGGTGTTAAAATGTCTCTCTATATATACGCGACTATTCACTGTCCACGAGATATCGATTTAATTTTTCCTTTTTTAAATTCGCTAGAAAAAGATAGCGAAAATTGTTGATACCCTGGCGGATAGAATAAAATAAGTGTGCATAAGTGAATGATTTATGTCATTAGTAATTCTGGAATTCAGAAGTTTAAGTGTGACCTATATTTGTAACAAATTAAAAAGGTTTCAATAAGGTAGAAACATAGGGAATCAAAACGATATTCACAAATTCGTATTGCACAATGGACAGAAAAGGATAAAGGTAGACAAGATGTGGATACATTTTCATAAAAAGACTGAGATTCAAGAAGATAGGGCTCCCTTATATTCAAGAAAAGATAGTAAAGTTTTCAATTAGATAGTAACATAATGAATAAAAGAGATAGAAGAAATTTTTGATTGCCTTATGGATGGAAAAGGATTTAGATCGATAAGAGGGGAATTTGTTTGGATAGAACGACTATGATTCAGATAATAATGTTAATTTCCGACTATTGTTAACCTTTGAACATTCGGTGTGGTCCTTACCTCAAAGCACACATAACCTCGCTCTTGCCCTCGTGTTTCTAGACCTGGACTTAGTTTTACCACTATGGCCTTGAACAAAAACACGTCTAAGATTCTCTCGAACATTATCTCCAACTGGAGCTTTTAACCTGGAAGACATAACAGGAAAGTTCAATCCTCCATCGGAACACTTCAAACTACACTGCAAACGAAGTTATTAGAGGACAACTAGAAAGTGTTTGACTCGATCAAATCCATAGAAGAGAAGCTCGGTGGGCTTCCGGCACAAGTAACTAAAATGGCGCTCGATAGTGTTACTGCCAGGTTTTTAGTACATAGAAGGCACGGTTGAATCTCTTGATTTTAATAATTATTCTGTGCTTGCGGAAATGGAGCGTCCACCGGTTCCTGGAAAGTGTCCTATCCTCAGGTTCGTTGCCAACGTTCGAAGCATTCCGGCTTGGCACTTTGTCTTAAAATCGACTTAAACCTAGACCGGTAAAAATCTGTTGCCAGGATCAGCTTGCGGCGCAGGCGCTCTTGCACTCTTTCCTTGCTACAAAAAAGAATCGGAAAAAAAAGAAAAGAAAAACAAGTGCGTCAACAGAGAAGAATCTGAGCACTTGGATGACCCCAGGCAGAACAAAGACGCAGCTTCAACAGATATAACAAATGAAGAAGTGACTAAAGATGCGCTAGTGAAAGAAAAAGTAGATTCTTGTAATTTCTCTTATGGCTCACCTATAATTGTCTCTTCTAGTAACCAAGCTCACATATTTAATAGTGTCGTTGAGGCTCTTACACCATCTCAGGCGTTATCTACTGATAATAATACTCTTGCATATCTCTGTAGCCTGCTTGAAGTCTACTACCACAACTTACGGGTTTTGCACACAAAGTTACCCGGACTAAGTAAGGTAATACCGTCACATACAGCAGATATGATTAATTTTTCCATAACCGGATTGCACAGTGGCATTGTGGCATTGATTGTATTCCCGAGCCACCCAATTCACATTTTAGGCAACTTTAACATGCCTTTCATTCGCTGGAATAACAATGCCACACTCAGTAATCAGGATACCCCCTTTATGGTTAATATTGATTCCTCTCCTTGTCAAAACGAGATCACTCAAAATGTGTTTGATATAATAGACTTTTTAAATCTTTATCAGAAAAAGTATAGAGTAAATAAACACGGCTTAGTGCTTGACCTTATCCTATCCAATTATTATAGTCGCTGGTCCTTCTTGGCACCGGATCCTTTGCTACCTTGCAATTCCTATCATCCACCAATAATTTATTATGTGTCTGCTCCTAGTACACTCAGTCTTTTTAATGCGATAAGCTTTTTTAAAAATAATTGTCTCAACTTTAAAAGAAGGGAAATTATCGACGATATTGTTGACTTTTTATACATGCACTCATACACTGCGATCGATGAGTATGTCCCTGAATATTATTATCATACCTGAATCTATCCTTTCTGGTATTCACATGAGCTTAAGGATCTCGTGATTGCCAAGAAGCTCGCGCACTCAGTACACGAGAGAACTTGAGATCAAACGGACTATGAGAATTTTTCAGTCTTGAGAGTAAGGTAAACTCTTCCTTAAATTATAAAAACAAAGGTAAACTTGAGATTACCTTGATGTTCATGATCAAGGTCACTTGATAGTCAATATGCACATTGTTCAAGTAAGCAATTAAGTAAGTGAATTAAGAGGAGATTTTCCACAAGATAACTTACGAACAATATTTAGACCTTATTGAAATATAAATTACCTCGACATGATCATCAAGGTCACACCTGACCTATGACCTGACTACACTTTTTTAAGTGAAATTTTCCGTTCTTTTAATTTTGGATGTCATACAGAATCTTTTCAATTAAAAATCAAAGGGTGACCTTGATATGACCTTGATGGTCATGGTCAAGGCAACTAGATGGTCACTATTTAATATACATTCTTCAAGTAAGTAAGTAGGGTAAAAGGATGATTTCCATAAGCTAGCTTGAGCAAAAATGTTCAGACAATATGGAAGTTTAACTGACCTTAATATGTCAATCAAGGTCACACCTTACCTGTGACTTGGCTACACATTTCCACGTAAAATTTTAACCACTAAAGATGCGTTGAAAGTACATAGAAAATTTTTAATTAGTACCGGCGCAGGGATCGAACTCCAGTCCCCCTGCATAAAGACCTGAAGCGCTATCACCTGAGCCACCGAGGCTGTATATAATATTGAGTAAGTCCTTATATGGTATGTCATTCAAGTTTCTGTTTTAATAAAGATAAGAATATTTTAATTTAGTATTTATTTTCAGCTTTATCAAAGGGAAGGCTGAATATGCTGAAAGTATCAAGCTTAGTGGTGTATTCGTAGATAGGGTAGAGAGCGATGATTTTAGTGGATGCTGTAAAGAAGAGGAGTCCCCAACGTTTGGATACTGTGAAGCAATTCCTTGGAGAGAAAGTTGATCTGTTGTATAAGCTCAAATCAGAAAAAGAATAATTTATCGTACCTGTCCAAAAGACGTTTGCATGTATTTTTCAGTGGTGTCTAGTATCTTTTTGGCATCTCCTAGGGGCTGTAAGACCTTGTAGTCTCTCCTGTAGGCTCTCCTGGGTGTTTTGAAAAGAATCCCTATAAACAAACTCTCCTGGTGTGCATGATTGTAGTATGATACAAGGGTGAAAGAGCCTATCTAACACGGGCTTTCTGGATTTCTAGGTCGAGGTCTCTCCCGGGCCGATCTCCAATTTCTGCATTCGGCACGGGAATGACCGGCGGCCCGTAGAGCACCTAGGGGTTACGAAGGTTTCCTGACAGCCTCTCGGGCCCATAGGGCAACCTTTCCAAGTAACTAGTCTTACCCTTGCATGCGGGACGCTGTAGGAGCGGACCTTTTATTTCCCTAGCTACTCGTGGGAACCAACATGTAACACGCAATAATTCGAAAAGAAGAAGTAGGAAGGGAGTTGACGGAGGGGGGAAAGGGGCAAGGTCCTAATGGGTCTAGCATAACCCTTTCACCCCGACCTGGCTCCGCGGCAAGCCTTACTCCCTCTGAGTGAGGATATGAAAACGGGAGTGGCCAATCAGTCCCCTATTAAAATAAACGCATCAGCGGTCCCCTAAAAAGTGGCGAGCGCAGCGGGCTAGTAGAGCAGCTGCAGTATCTGGTACATTGACGACCACAACGCCGATGACCCTCTGAAGCTCAAAAGCGAAAAAAGGAACTCAGAGCAAACCCCTCTGTGTATGTGTGTGGGGGAGGGGGCAGCGGATCCAGAGACCCGAAGGCCAAAGCTTAACTACACAAGTTTTTGGCCGAGAGAAGACCTTAGGAAGGCGCATCTCTTAAGGTGGGTGGGGTTGAGTTGTTCCAGAAGACGGTTAAGGTTACGGCGTGGTTCCCAGGTAAATTGACGGACCCACAGGTGGTTCTAGATCGTCTAGAGAAGTTCTACCCGTCACATAAAACAGCGTCCTGGCGGTGCGTCAGGCACGATAGGCCTTAGGAAGAGGACGCAGGTGGAAAATTTAAATATCTATGAATTGTGCAAATTCCTGAGTCACAGGCTAAATGACTGCTCCCGTTCTAACCATTACCCAGATTAACTTGCATCATAGCAAAGGCGCCTTTGCAGCTTTGCAGAGGGGCATGGTTGTGAGGCACACAGGTATCCCACTAACAGCGATACCAATCCACTAGCGAAGGTACGTACACTGGTGGAATACTGCAAGGTAAGGGGACTTTCTCTTGTGTTAGGGTGCAATGCTAACTCCCACCAAATTCTGTAAGGTTGCACGGACATCAACTTAAGAAGTAAAGACGAATTGGAATACCGAATTACTACTGATTTAGATATTCGCAATATGGGGAACACCCCAACCTTTCGTCATTCGGTCAGGGAGGGTGTCATTGACATCACTCTCTGTACCGTTAGTTTTACAGACAATATCAAGAAGTAAAGTCTCAGATGAACCCACTCTTTCAGATCACTCACTGATAGAGTTTGTGTTGAAATCCGCTGTACTCACCAGCCCTAAATGGGTCGGAAGTCCAAGAAGAACGGTTCGGGGTCAGTTTTCTACAGAAGTAAGAAGTGCACTCTCAGGAATGCCCAGGTCAATTAGAGACGTAGATACCCTGGTGATGGCGGCAGAGTTTCTCAAGGAAGCCATCAAATCTACTTACGAAAGTAATTGTCGGCCTTCGAATGTCCGATAGGCTGGAGAGCCTGGACAAGCTGCTTTTTCGTAATCCGGATGCTATTCTCGGTTCTCTAAAATTTCCCGGCGAAGGATACTTAGAGTCGGACGAAAATACCTTGGCTCACCTGATCAAGGTACATTTTCCGGGCTTCACAAGGTCACGAAATGAGGGACGGCACCTCTGAGGAAATGGAAGTAGCCTGTGGCCCAACTGGGCCCGAAACCACGGCTAGCCAACGAGTTTGTGACCCCAGCCATGGTCAGGTAGGTCCTGAAGTCATTCAGTCCTTACAAGTGTCCCGGCTCTGATGGTATACATCTAGTCCTCTCAAAGAGAGCTTGTGAGATCATCATTGGGCCTTTGGTGAGACTTGCTAGGGCTAGTCTGACGTTGGGTCATGTTCCGGCGGCTTGGAGGGATGCAAGTGTAGTCTTTATTCTGGAGGCAGGCAGGTTTAATTATACTTCAACCAAGGTGATCAGGGCGGCCATGATCGCACACGGGGTGCCTATTTCAGTCGTGAAATGGACCTGCCACATGTTGGCCATTAGAAATCTAACCACGACCAAGGGTGACCCCACTTTATGTGGAACCGTTGACTAGGGATGTCCGCAGGGGGGCGTTCTATTACCCTTGCTGTGGTGCCTGGTAGTGTATGAATTGCTCTATCTACTCACGAGGCAGGGCTTCCACGTCATACGCAACGCGGACGATATACGAGTTATTTTGCCCGGTCAGCATCTGAATGCGCTTTTCGGAGTAATGCAGCAAGCACTACGAATAGTTGATTCATGGTGTAAGAGGAATGGACTATCAATCAATCCGAGTAAGACGGATATAGTTGTGTTCACCAGAAGGTACAAGTGGGGAACCACGTGTACATTCAAATTGGAAGAAGAAAAAATCGTAATCAAAGGGCAAGCCAAATACCTAGGAGTCGTCCTGGATAAGAAGCTGTCATGGAACGAACACGTGGAAAACAAGTGCAAGAAGAACTTTCTACTGTTAAGTCCCGACTGGAACAAATCAGGGGACTGATTCTGAGAGGTATCACTGGTGCCTCGAAGTCGACACTCAGGATGGCCCCGAGGGCACTAATAGGTTTGGAACCCCTCCATCTCACCATAAAAGCCACGGCTGCAAAGGCGATTTGGAGAATAAATATGGTTAATAATAGCAATATCTCGACAGTTATGCGGATACCAATCACGATCACGAAAAGACCGACACTGAGCATGCTCAGGGACAAAATGTCCACTTGCCACTACTTCTTTGATAAGAAATACCGAATTATCATATCCACAAAAGAGGAATGGGCCACCGGTGAGGCGCACCTACCCAGTGATGGAGAAAACTGGTTTACAGATGGCTGCAGGAACTAAGAGCACGCTAGAGCAGGTGTACACCGTAGAAGGAACGGAATGGGTCTGACAATAGCGATGGTGTCCTGTGTAGCAGTTCTGCAATCTGAGATTATATGGGAGTGCCTTACTCCAGTGCGCCTATAAGGCAACGGAGAACGGCAAGAAAAGAAACATTTGTATCTTATCGGATATCAGGGCTGCTGTCATGGCTCTGAACAGAACAACGACTACGTCGCTGCTAATATGGGAGTGCTTTGAAGCACTGAATAAGCTAGCGACAGAAAACCGAGTCATTCTGCTCTGGATCCCTGGACACAATGGCATCAGGGGCAATGAAATATCGCACAAGTTGGCAAAGCTAGCAAAAAAGGAAAATTTTACTAAACCTAAGCCAGTTGTAGGCATTTCAGTAGGTTGGTCACTGAAGATATCAACAGTTTGCTGACCGAGGAACATCAGAATGAGTGGGACTCGGTCATGGGCTGCCGACAGGCTAAAACTCTCTTGGGCTCAAAGCTAAACTCTCATCAAGCGAAAGAAATTCTTAAGCTCGGGAGGAAGGAAGTCAACATCCTAAAAAAATGTTTGTAGGACATGGAAGCCTCCGGCACCACAGACATAAGATAGGGCTTGAGGAAAGTGTTCTCTGTCATCTGCGCGAAAAGGACAACGAGACTTCCACTTATATCCTCTGTCACTACCCCGAGATTGCGGGGAAACGTGTAACACTCACAGCCAGTTTTTGCATCAGTGAGTCTGAAATATCTACCAACAGCGTGGCAACGGTCCTCTCACTATAGAGAGGACTTTGGCGCCACGCTTAGGGTTTATAAGGGAACGCAATGGGATCACCCAAGCGTCCGGGGCTGTGACCGTCTCAACCCAGAATATATAATAATAACTTACCTTCTAATAAATAATAATAAGAACCTACCGAAGGTGTTCCGCGTTGTTGTCGCAGTAGGGCTTGAGCTCCCCACTTATGATTTTAACGGCAATGCTGACGGTAGCATTGCTACTTACAGGGTTTCCTATGCCAAATAGGCTGATAATGAATAGGGGAGGGACTAAGTAGAACACCAAAACCCATCAGTGAAAAATGGAGAATATGTTAAAGATTTTGAAACGCTTGTTGCTTCCTTTATTACAAAAGTGCGAAGTTTGAAACAAAAATGGAAAAAGGATACAATTTAGGAACAAAATTTGCTACAAAGTATCCTAATATACAAAAAGTCTCACTGAGAGATCTTATCGCTAAGGTGAAGGACATCAAGACAAATCTACATGTTACGGAAGAGTGAGCAATGCAGATTAAACAACAGGTTAATTTGGCGTGGGAAAACGACGGCAATGAACATCAGTTAGAGAAAGCCGCATCAAACGGTCAAGCAGAAGCAATTGATATTCTTCCTTAACCTATTGATGATCCAACACCACCACATCCTCCAGAGGTGGATGACTTTATACAACCAGAGGCAGAATCAGAGACTCAGCAACGAAAAATCGACGAAAATGAACATACCATATGAACAGAGATGTTATGCGCCTTTATTTGTTGGCAGAGAAATGTGGGCAAATAGTGAGAAAAGAACATCATAGACTCTTCTTACTTACATACCCAGAGATAGCCACAAAAATAAATGAGCAGAATCTGGCAGATCGAAAACGCTCAATATCTGTAAACAGACTACTTTCGGCTGCTGAAATAGCTGCTATCAAAATGGAAGTGGAACTAAACTTCTTATTGATGAGCTCGCCTTGGAAGATGTGGATAACGAAGACTTGATTGATGCTGAAGGCATAGGTCCTAGGGATAATGAACATCATGCACCGGACCCTTTAGAACCACATCCGGATATTACTAATGATGATGTGGATTGGGAAATCTCAGGAAAACTACAGCACCTGGATAGGAATTTTGGTCATGCTTTAGTAGAGTTCAGATACGTTGAACCAACACTAAGGCACTCTCTGCCTAAAATAAACATTACAAATGATCTGCGGACACTAATAGCACATCTCGACAGCAAGGTCTTACCTACGTATTTGAACGTAGCACAAATTGCGTTACAGGTGCAAACTCTTGTATACTGTGCAGCGGTGGCAACTGTTAGAACGTTGGGCCGGAAAAATAGGCCTGCGAATGCAGTTTTTATCCCAGCAAGAGATCGAGATCCACCATGGAAGATCAGGTTGGATATGGATATCATCAAAGTAAGGTGCAAATTGGGTCGATTAACTTGATATAAAAAAGGAAATAGAATCAGAAAGCTGATGAACCATGTTACTAAAGTGATCCACCCTCGGTACATCGAGACATTAACACTAGAAATATCGGATAAAATTTCAGATCCTCAATGACAGAGACTTGATGTTCTTATTGTCAGACTGCGTCGGTACAAGAAAAGTAATGCACGAAGGCCACAAAATGAAAACTTTCAGACAGATGAAAGAAGGTTCTATTAAAGCGAAATAACTACTAAGGCACCGAAGTCCCTCAATTGAGAGATATGACTAAATACTAGTCGTGTGTTTAGGGGAAAATAAAGCGATGCAATTTGGACACTGCGTGGTTCAAACGGGAGGAAGCAAGGGCAAGCAATGGCCCTGAAATGCATCTAGCAAACATCACAGCTTTAGATGTTTCAGCGGTCTTGAAAGGGACAAGTAATTGGAAAGCCCCAGGTCCGGACATGATGCACAACTTCTGGTACAAGTACCTGATGAGTGTGCATCTTGCGTTGGCAAGGTGTTTTCAGAAGATCATTAAATACCCAGATCTGATGCCAGGTTTTATCCTTTAAGGTACTACGTATATGATAATAAAAAAACCAGACGCTCAAAATCCATCTGACTTTCGACCAATAGCCTGTTTTCCAACAATTTATAAATGCCTTACAGCTATCATTGTAGATAAAGTATATTCTCATTGCGACGAGAATGACATTCTTACAGAAGAACAAAAAGGTTGTTGTAAAAAGTCACGAGGCTGTAAAGATCTAGTCACTATACACGCTGTTGCCATGACTTAAGCTCGTAAGCATCAAAGGAACTTACACATCGTATACATTGACTACAAGCAAACGTTTCCTTCCATGCCGCATGACTATTTGCTTGAAGTCTTAAAACTTCACAAAATCTTCCCATGCATTATTGACTTTCTGAGCCATGCGATAAGGCTCTGGGGTACAGAAATCAAGTATTTTGATCATGGACAACCAAGGATAACTAGTTCAATACGCTTTACAACGGGTATATTTCAAGGAGACTCCTTCTGCGTACTATGGCTCTGCTTAGCGTTGAATGCATTGAGCAAAACACTAAACAGCATGTTTCATGGGTTCACAATTCATGATAATGAGGATGGTCATCAAGTGACCCATCTTCTTTAGATGAATGACCTGAAGCTGTACGCTAGTTCAGGCCAGAAACTGCAGCAAGTGATCGATGTCACAAAGCAGTTTTCCAATGATATCCACATGGAGTTCCGACTAAATAAATGTAGAACAGTGCATTCAATCAGATGGGAATTAGAGAACTACGAGACTCAGATGAATTATGAAGAGTTTTCTCAACTCAGAAAACAAAATCAGGGCGATCAACTAAAATGCCATCCCTGTCCTCACGTACTCCTTCGGGCTCATAAAATGGTCTCAAACTGACCTTGAAAAATTAAACAGAATTATTCGCGCAGAAATGACGAACCACCGAATGCACCAAAGATATATAGCGATTGAAAGGGTAGTTCTACTACGACATTTGGGGGTTAGGGGCGTTGTAGATGTCAAAAAACTGTGTGAGTCACAAGTTATACAGTTGCGACACTATTTGAATAGCAAACGAAACGTTGCGCCTTACTGTACCATCTGTGAAGCGGATCTTGAATACACGCCCTTAAATTGGTCCTTAGATGGGGCTTTGAATATCAGGGCAGAAACCATAGAGGAATTAGAAATTCAATGGAGGCAGAAAGTTATCCTGGGCGAGCATCATTCCTTTACGGCCTAAAAGTGTGCAGTCCGACATCAAGAAGTTTGTAATAGTATACTAGCTTCATTTTAAGCATAATTACAAGTTCTTGGACCTGTTACTTTATAAGTATTAAAGTATATTTCTCTCTCCAACTTTAAAATTTAACAAATTTATTAAAATTTCTGTCCTTTTTCTGATTTTGACATTTAACTCATTTTGTACAAATTTAATCGTTTTTGGTTAAATGCAGTTTTGTGTTTGAAATTTAATCTGTTGCAGTTTAAAATAAACTTTTTTTTTAAAGTTCACATTTTTGTATTGAAGATTGACTTTATTGTAGAAAATCGTACTTTGTTAAAATATCATATTTTTAGTTAAAGATTCAGGATTTTAGTTAGTAATTTCATTCTTAATTAAACATTTTTACCTTTTTTGAAAGCAAATTTTTGTCGTATGAGCATGGTTACAATAATTCCTGTTCCCATGTATGGCGTTAATGTGGCACGGGGATAAAATGACAGCTGCCTATGTTTGCATCGTTGACATTGACACAGTTTGCATGACATATTAAGGATTGTGATATTGAATTTAAATAGATCAATTATTATTTATATGAAAAAAGATTTTAAGAATTTGGTTAATCGCGAAACATTTAATCGTTGTGACCCTGCAATGGATGAGGTAAGTTACATTATATGGTAATATGAAACATAAGTATATGACTTACAAGTTTCAAATCTTTTATGATTACGTATCACAGAACTGGTATCAAACTTTCACTTAAATTTAGCAGTTTTATATTCCAATAATCTTAGCATGGCTCAAAGAAATTAATTTAACGAGTTTTGTATTTTTCTTGGAGCCTTGCGGTTATATTTACATGAAACCATGACGGCGGTCATCAAAACCCGTGCCAAACTAACGCCGCGCTTGGGAAGATCTAGAATTTCGAGGCGTTATTGTAAATCCCATAGAAAAATGCACGTTTTTTTGTGAACTGCCAATGTACAGGACTTTGGGCTCCTTATGGCTATTCTCCATGTAATTTCACTTCAGGCGACAATGTGAAAATAAAGTGAAGGTTGTTCTATTTGCAGTCAACTTACTTGGGGCGTTTAGTATACGAAATTCTATGTAAATTTTGACGACGTGTGCTTTTTTATCATGAAGGAGTGAGTCCGCACGGACGAACGCCGCAGAATTATTTACAGGACGCAAATTTGGACCACTTGGATCTAGGGAGTGCAAGTCGTGCCAAATGATGAGTTTCGGAAGGACCATTTCGCTGGCCCCACCATTCACGCAAATTTAACTCTTCTTCGGCCAAATATTTAGTGCAGAATTTGTTAAAATTTGTACAACCAAAATTAGAATTTGTGCATCACCGGAATTACCTTATTTCTTAGAAAAACAATGGCGGGGCCAGCGAAACGTTTCGCTGGCCCCAACATTATCCAAAATCAACTTCATATGGGTGCATCATTTTCGTCTTAATTTGTTCAAATTTTGACAACAAACATCAACCCCTAAAAACTACCCCCTGTAAGAAAACCATCATAGCGGGGCCAACGAATGGTTTTGCTGGCCCCGACATGGTGTTTTTCTCACTGGGGGCAGTTGTTAGGGGTTGAATTTGGTTGCACAAATTTGAACAAATTAAGACGAAAATAATGTTTCTATATAAGGTTGATTTTGGATTATATCGTATCCAGCGGTACGTTGCGCTGGCTCTGATATGATTTTTCTTAACAGTGGGTAGTTTCTAGGGGTTGACGTTCGTTGCAAAAATTTAAACAAATTAAAACGAAAATAATTCAAGCATATAAAGTTGATTTTGGATAATCTCAGGACCAGCGAAACGTTTCGCTGGCCCCGACAGTGTTTTTCTAAGAAATAAGGTACTTCCGGTGATGCACAAATTCTAATTTTGGTTGTACAAATTTGAAAAAATTCTGCACTAAATATTTGGCCGATAAAAGCTAAATTTGTGTGGGAGGTGGAGGCCAGCGAAATGGCCCTAGTTTCGGAGACGCCTGAACGATCTTTTGCCATGTGGTGCGCATTTCATTTGGTGTTTTGTACGTCATGTTGATTTTAACATTTTTTCTAGATTTTGTGTAACTTGGAACTTTAAAAAGTGTG
>NC_046660.1:50367725-50369036 GCF_010883055.1 Belonocnema kinseyi
AATTAATTATTAAGAGAAGCAACTTTTCGGTTGCTTTCTATAGAAACTCAGATTATGATCTAAATGCACTTTCCGTTTATTGTAAAAAGTGAAACTGCACAATACAAGATTCAAAATTGGTGAAAAATAATAAATTCATATAATGTTTATTTTATAACCAATTCTGTTCACAGGATTTCATTGTAAATTACTGGATTTCGAAAGGTGCTCCACCAAACAAGTTAATACTGGGAACTACTTTTAAGGGAATGTCCTATACTTTAGCTCATGTAAAACAAGTTGGTAAGGACGCACCATTTGTTGATGCTGTAAAATATAGGTCATCAACGACAAGATATATAGATACTTGCCCAAAGGAAAAAAATCCTGCATGGAAACTAATCTACGACAAAGAGCAACAAGTCCCCTATATCTACCAAGGGGAGGAAGTTATTGGATATGAAAACGTTGCGTGCGTATTTACATACAATTTGATTCAAGTTTTTATTTTAATAAAGTGGAGAAGATATAATTTTAATATATATTTTCAGCTCCATCAAGAAAAAGGCTGAATATGCTATGAGCATGAATCTCGCTGGTGTATTCGTGGATAGTTTAGACGACGATGATTTTAGCGGTGACTGTGGTGGAGGCAACTACCCACTTCTAAAGACTGTGTACCAAGTCCTCAATACATGTTAAATTCTTGTACTTATCCCATTTGGGAAAATAAAGAATTTATTGCACCACTATAAATCCCCATGTGTATGAATTTTCCAGTATTGCCTAGTAACTTGTAGTGACCATAGATAAATTGATGTGTGTTTGTAACAATAAGTATACGTTATTATCAGGTTTCAAGTTTTAATAATGGGCCTTAATCTTTGTTTAAACTATATTCATTATCCTATAAATGGTCATAATTCCTACTATTTATAGCTCTGCTTAGAAATATACTTTTTTATTACAAATTTAGGAGTTTCGCTCAAAATTAAATTATTTCTTGGACTTTTAGTAGTTTTTTGAAAATATAATACATTTTGAATAAAAAGTTAACTTATTCGTCACAAATTCGCATTTATAGCATGAAAATTCAACAATGTCATACATTTTTTTTTTATAGTCAGAAAGTATATTTCATTCCGTATTTTTAAAGTTTTTGCTAAAATGCAATTTTATAGTTCAGAATGATCAATTTTAGTTCAATATCACATTTCTTATTGAAAATTCACATTTTTAGTTTCAAAATAAGAATCTTCTAGAAAAAAAATCATGTTTTAAAATGAGAAATTCAACGATTTGGTAGCAAGTTCAACTTTTCAATTACAAATT
>NC_046660.1:50369136-50381097 GCF_010883055.1 Belonocnema kinseyi
CTTCCACCACCAAGTAAGTGTGTGGAGGGTGTGTAAAGGAATAGAGAAGGTGTAAGAAAAATGTAAACCCTTAGGGGACACATTAGAAGCTTCCATCTACTAATAGTGTTTTGCTGTATATCCATCATGTCTAAAATGTTAATATTAAACCTTAAATTATAACGTGAAAAGGCAATACTTTGATGATCTGATGAACTCTTTAAATTCCAGGAATGTGTAGCCCCTTTTGTGTGGCCAAATTACATGACTTGATTTATTTTCTAAATGATTTCAGACGGTTTCAACCATTTACGTTTTTGGGAAATTTCACTTTCCCCAGACTATGATGAAAAATGTTGATAATCGTGTAATATACAATTTTGCATGGTTAATAACTTCCGAACAATAATCTTATAAAATTAGTCAAAAAAATCTGGAAAAAGCTCAAAGTCATATTCAATTGGAAAGGTTAATAAACTAAAAAAGGACTGAATTTAATGAAACGTCAAGTTTTTATTATAATAAAATTTATATTGCTTTCCTTCATTCTTGTCACATGCATTGTACATGTATTTTCTCATAACAATAAATTTTTTGAAATGTTTTTATCGTTTTGATTTCATAATATAATCAAAATAGAATAATTGTGTTTATTATAAAAAAGATTCTAGCTGCACTTGTGTTTATATTTAATGTGTTATAATAAATCGTAGGAACAATATTTCAGTACGCTCCTACTGTCCATTTTGAAAAATAGATTCTTCCTATAACCCTTTTTTTATTACTTAGTTTTCATTGTCATTTATTTAAAACTCCCAATTAATAAACTCTTAATACCTTTTGCTAAACAAATACAAATAAAATGTTCAGTTTAAAATAAATCAATTTCCTTCTGTACAATTGGTTCACAGTTCATAACTCGTTGCTGTGCTTTATTATCATAAATTATTTATTTATGTTATAAATTAATGAATTGTATAAATATTCATTACCACCAAAGCTTACTACCATTATATGAATTATTTATTACTCTAACTGACTGATACATTACCATTAATTACCGATAAATAAACATAATCGTTGAAAATAGCCTGAAACATAATTAAAACGATGAAATCGTAAAATTCTAGTTAGTTCTTTCAAACCATATGAAAATTTATTGCTAATCCTTTAAACCATTAAATTCCATAGTAAAATGCGTTAAAAGCCAAGTAGAGTAAATTATTAAACTAAACTACTTTTTGAAATCTGATAATTTTTTATTAAAAATTACATTTCAGTGCGAAGCGTTGCCATAGGCTAATCATTTTAGGAACTTTAATTCTTCTATGAAACTGCATAATTTTCTATAACTTTTATTTATAACAAATACTATTTCCTAGTCAACTGCTGTAATATAAAACATGAAAAATATTTTCAATGATGTATTAGAAAATTTAAGAGTCTGAATTAGAGCAAGAAAGAGCATTAAAAAATACAAATGCTTTTTGATTCCCAAAAGATTTTCTATTATTTTCTATGTTGGATTTTGTTTTATCTTTTTTGTTTTGTGCAAATCGTAAAAAATTGGCTTCGTTCTTTTTTATTTGGATGGCAGTTATTTTTTTCAGGCTGCTCATTAGTAAGCAATGCCAATTATAATTTATTAATTATTAATATTTATAAAAAAGTTTTCAAGTTATTCTAGAAGATATAATCGCAGATTCAAAAGACTTAGTGGGGAAATAGAACATAAAAAGAATTGGGACAGTATGTGATCCGTGATCTATGAAAAATAATTTCTAGTCATTTTCCGGTTATCTTCTGGTTTGTAAAAATTTTTTCAGGACATCTCTCTCGATTAGATTTAGAAACATTCAAGTCTTTACTGATTTTAACATTACCGAAGCACTAAGAAGCCTTGGTCTATAAATGAAGCAGCCGAAATTTAATATTGTGAAACTAGTAAACGAGTTACATCACCTCAAAATGATGAAACAAATTTATTGATACACTTAATTTACTTCACCATGGCTTATTTACAGGTACATAATACCAAAAAGTATTACGAAATTCTATTAAACTCAATAGTACACAAAAGCAGCTTATTTTCAACCAACAAAAATGACTTTTTTATCATAATATCTGATCTATTTACCAAAATACAAAATTTCAATCAATTGAATACCGCGAAGAAAAAAATTAAAACAAAATAGCTAAATCCTCAAATACATAGATTGAACGTTGCCTAAAAAAAACTATAATTGCACCAAAATCTCGTAAAACCGAATTTTTCATTAATGGGGATTTTCAGGACCCTATACAGCAGACTTATGAGGATGATGTTTAAGAAATAATATCACATTTTTATTTTATGATTAATCGTAAACAGAAATGTTGAGTTTCAAATCGATTTACTTATGAATCGATTTTCTTACGGTAAATACATCTTCAAAGTCATAGGTTTCTTCAAACCTTTTCAACAAGGAAAATGCATTTATTTTTAGGTGCATTCGAAAAAAATTGCGGACGATATGCATAAACTAGTAATTGAGATTTGGGTTGCAATTACGATAAAATTAAGATAAATTTCTTATAGATATTCAACATTTTGATTACAAATATTTTAGGATGCCCATTTGATTTTCACAAACTCGGAATCTAATTCCGAAAAATTTAATTAATGAATAATTTCCGACTTTCCTGAAAGAATACAAAGCACCAGTTTATTAATGACCCAGTCAGAAGGCAATACTGTGAAACTTCTGAATCTGTTAAATCACATTTAAATCGAAAAAATAAAATATTTTCTCATGAGATTCATTAGGCTCTAGACTGTTTAAGTTATAAATATTTCCATCGAAATCTTACGAAATTCAAAAAAGCTTAACAGCAAACATGATACCGAATCTTCTGATTTTGTTTCTCGTAAAGTAAAAAAAAAAGTATGAAAGTTAGCAATTTTGTTAAAAATAATCACGCACAACTTATTTCAAAACTAAAATTTCCTAGTTTCAAATCTGATAAATCATAAAAATATATAAATTCTCAACTTCAATTTTTCGGTAATGTAGCCCAATGGGCACAAAATTTGGCGACGTATTGACGACATCGTTACGACATCTTTACGACAACTTTACGACATCCTATGTCCATGTCGTTTCGCTGTCTTTACGACGTGGTAAAGACATCGTCAGATCATGCGACTTATTTACGATATCGTAAAGGCACCTTAACGGCATGGACATAGAATGTCGTAAGGTTATCGTAAATATGTCGTAACGATGTCGTAAAGACGGCGCCAAACTTTGTGCCCACTGGGTCGTTTCGGTGTCTTTGCGATATCGTAAAGATTTCGTTAGATCATACGACTTATTTACGATGTCGTAAAGACCTTAACGACACGGATATAGGATGTCGTAAAGTTGTCGTAAAGACGTCGTAATGATGTCGTAAATATGTCGCCAAACTTTGCGCCTACTGGGAGAGTATCAAATCATAAGCCAGCATATGATTGCGCAATTTCAAACGAATAACCTCCAGCACTAAAGAATATTAAATATTTATATTCTAAAAATCTTCAATTCCAATTTTGTTATAATTAAAGACAACACATTCACAATTGATAAATTAGAATTTATTTGATTTGAAACCATTCTAACGTATGGCACCCAATTACGAAGCGGAAGTTTTTCAATTTCCAACGCTTTCTAAGTCAAATTACCTAAACATTAAAAATATTAATTTTTATTGAAAAATTTACAAAGTAAGACTAGTGGCAGACTTCAGATTAAAATTTTTTCATATGGTAAACCCTGAAAGACACTACAACTTTTAATTACAGGTCTTCAAAGTCAACAATAATTGAAGAGTCTGAGGTATTGAATATCTCATTTTATAATAGGGAGTGTCCACACTAGGGTGGTCCAAAATTTGTTTGTTAATTTTCATGCATATCGCCAAAAAAATGTGTTCGTCTTTCTTTAAGGGGAGGAGAGAGAGGTGGAGCCATGCTCCCCCACTCAAAAATCCAGTGTGCTCTGCTCATCTAATCACTATATTTTAAATGCGACGCATTTTAGAAATGCCTGTAAATTTCAATTCACGATATCATCACGTGTACAGTAAAAGTTGCGAAGGAAAGATAAAAGAGATTATAATATCGGCCTATATATAGTCGTTTTTTTAAGAACAAATTCTTGTTTAAAGATGCTAGGATCTGATTATCAGACTTTGCCATTTATTCATCGCAACGCTTGATCTTCAAAGAACCAAGAGAGAAGTAAGAGTTCAAATTGACGTATAAAAATATAGTTGTAACATTGTTTTATTCATTTGATTTTAGACTATATAGAGCTTCAAAATGTATCAACTACCCTTGGTAGCGACTATACTTTTTATTACACTCTTGGGAACCAGTAAGTGATATTTTTTAACATTTCTTTAAAGACGTTTCATCATTTTCTTTGAAAAAATAAATTACTGTTATGATTAATTACCTGTGATGTTAAAAAACAAATATAAATACATGAACATTAGAGATGTGTTTAGATTATGTTGACTAACAGAAAAAGATTGTCTCTGTAAAAATTATTCAGATAATAAAAGGTATGCTTTAGATCGTTGCTTTTTTTAAAAAAAGCTTTATCATTTTTATTTTTTTCTCACAGACGCATGGAGTTATAAGGATGCTAAACACTGGGGTAAAAAATATCCAAAATGTAATGGACAAAATCAATCTCCCATAATTCTGAGACCAACTGCCCCGATTAATTCCGATTTCCCTCCGGGGTTTCCAATCGATGATCGTTATCCCAAATTTACCGACTTTCAGAATTTACCAAAGAAATTGACCATAAAGAATACTGGTCACACTGGTAATAAACATTATTCATTTTAATTTCTAAATTCAATTCTGCTTCATTTTATTTCATACTTTCTTTACTTTTCCTATGATAAAGTGGAAATGAAAGCCGATTGGACAGGAGCACCACCAAGCTGTACAGGTGGACCCCTTAATGGGAATTACGTATTTGAGAAAGCCACTTTTCATTGGGCCCAAAAAAAGGTAAATGTTCCAAATTTGTTAAATAATATGAAAATCGAAAGCAATTGATTAGAGAAGTTTACTTATTTTTCAATGACAAAAATTACCAAAGAATTAGTGAAGACTTTTACTTGAAGTGGCTGTCGCACCAAAAGACAGATATCTGAAAAAAATAGTTTTTCTATCATTTTAAAAATTAAAATTTCATAACTAATATCACTTCAAATAAAAACTATTATCTTTAATGAAAAATGTTGAAATTCAGAAAAAAACATTAATTTTAACCACGTTTTTTGCAATAAAATTTTTTTTTACCGTCATTTCTTACCCATTTTTGAATACTGGTGGGATTTTAATAAATTTTAAGATTATTTAGTTAATTTTGAAACTGGAAACAGTAGAGTTGTAGAGAATTGTTTCCCCGAAAAATATTCTTTCATTTCTTAAAATGCAATTATTTTTCAAAAATTGGTAAGAAGGGATGGCCAGAAAAAATTGTATTACAAAAAACGTGTTTAAAATTAATGTTTTTCGTTGTTGTGAATTTGAACATTTTTCATAAAAAACAATCTTTTTTAATTGAAATTACATTATTTGTAATGGTTTAAATGTTAAAATCATAGAAAAACTATTTTTTTCAGATATCTTACTTTTTCGTGACAAGTACCTTAATAAAATCTTACTCGCCATTACTCAAACATTCAAATTTAAAATCAATTAGTAAAATTCTCACTAGTTTAAATTTTATAAGGAATTAATGTAACCATTACTGATGATAATAATAATGATAATGTTTTTTGTCTGCTCAAATATAAAGTGGACTTACGAGGAAACTGGATATAGTGGGTTGCAAGAGGCCCTTATGTAAGTCAAAAAATTTCGCTTTATGTCCTTATTGTTGCTCACAATCACAAAACTTTGTATAAGAAATTTCATATAATAATTTTTTCTTCAATAGGCAGGATATGGAGATGCATCTGTTTTTTTATAGAGAAGATTTGAAATCATTTGAGAAAGCTGAAACACAAAAGGGCGGCCTGATAGTATTTAGCATGCCGTTCTCGGTAAGAAGTGAAAATTAATTAATTTAAATTGAAAATTAAATTAAAACCTATTTTCAATTAATTAACTGAAATTAATTTATTGAAACTGAATTAATTTAAAATAATATTTAAAAATTTTAATTTCTTTAATGAGTTGTCCCTTGTTAGAAAATTTATCAGACATAATTGCTTCTAGTTAGCGCATTATCTGGACTGTCTAATCTAGGCGGTCTTTTCTGGCCCTAATCGAGTATTGACTGATCAATCCTGACCAAAGAAATGTCTTAAAATCGATCTTAGATATAGCTTTGCTCATTTAGAAAAAATAGGAAATTCAAAAGTAACAAATATAAAAGAGAAACAAAACTTTCTCTAACTTTTGAATCAACATGAATAATTTTGGCACATTTCCAGAAATATTCAAGGTGTTCAAAAGTATAAAAAAATTAGTTTATTTAAACTGACGTTTTACCAAATAAAAGCTTTTTAGTTCTACTCGAGGTCATGATACACTTTCTCGACAGCGTCACATTAGTTGGTCAGGACGGTCTGACGTGGCCTAAAATGGTTTCCTGATTTTATTAATTATTATATATTATATATTAATTTTACACGCAGGGTTATTTATTATATGTACAAGATACTCATCAGATATTGTACTTCAAAATCTGAAAGTGAAAAAATATAGGGAAGATTGTGTAACTTTTTCCATTAGAAGCATTGAAATCTTTGGGTACATTCTAAAATCCCTTAAAATCTCTGAAAATAACTTTTCGTCATAGGAAATATTTTTATAAAAAAACCTAAAATCTTAACATTTTATTAGGACACTTCTAAATAATGAAAATATATTAAACCTTCGTCCGAATAGTGAATTTCACATACGCGGTCCGCATCGTGGGTCTTTCCTGTCCATGAGGTTTTTTTAAATATTATTTTAATTATAAAAATGTGGAAAAATGCACAGTTATTCTTCTGAGTCTGCAGAGTAATTTGGCACAAACTATTTTGCTATGGCCAGCTTCATATGTTTTTAAAAATTAATTATCCAAACGCATGTTCTAAAGATATAAATTTTTTTCAAATGCATAGTTTATAGAAAAATTAACTTCATAAAACACAACTTCACGCTTGTATAGTACTCAGATAGGGCTTTTTAATGAAAAATGTCTTCATAGTCGCGGCTGAATAAAGTAAAATTGTTTCAGTGATTAGTCAAATGGCCTGACGTTCGCCCCGAAAATATTTCAAGCGTCCATTCGCACCATCACCCATTCTCCAAAGTCTGTATCAAATAATACGGTTTCTGCATTTAATGCACATAATTTAACAAAAAAATATATTGAAAAAACATGATAAAATCAAATTTTCAATTCTATTAAAACACTAACGTCGTCGGCAAGGTAGTGTTTTCAGGGCAAACAGTCGAGTTATACTTGTTGTATGAATCTGAAAATACAATTTTTGTATTTTGTGCATATAAATATACAAAAAAATTATAAAAAAACACAAAAAATGCGATTTTCTAAGCTCACCAAAACACTAACGTCGTCCGCATCGTGGTTCTTTCATGGCACACAGTAGATTTTTTCTCGTTGCTAGACGCGTACAAACTAATTAGCACTGATGCCCTTTAGGCAGTTGGATCCTTGTATATTTAAAATAGAAAAGGCACTGAATCATAAAGATGCACTATGCGGGCACAAGGTTCAAAAAAAAAATTCCTTGAAAAAATCAAGACAAAAGAAAAGTGGAATTCACCTTTACGCAAAATCGTACATTATTAACAAAATATTAAAATTTTAGAGCGGAAATCCAAATCCCAATCATTCGTTTGAAGACCTCGCAAAAAGCTTGCATAAGATTCGATCCGCAAATTCAACGGCAGAGATAATTCCGTTTTGCTTTGCATGTACTTTCGAATTTATAAGCTCTATGGTTCCCCTTTATTATTACGAAGGCTCGCTAGACTATCCACCTTGCTCGGAATCTGTGACTTGGTTCATAGTATCTACTGGTTATGGTATTACCGACATCCTAGTAAGAATCTATATTTCTTTAGAGCATAACAGAAAATAAGTTTGATATTTTATTTACTGCTATTAATCTGTGTTCCCATTTTTTTCGTTTAGGTAAATGAATTAAGGAAAATAAAGTTGGCCGAAGGAGACGTGTCGAATGTTAGACCTCCCCAGACTCGACACACACGTCAAGTTAAGTCAGTGTTCATTATTTTATCGCCCGCGGATGAGCAGAGATTGTTAAAGAGTAAATAGTAACTTTCAGCAATGGACTGATCTCCGGAAAGGTTTTCTGCAGTTTTCCTCTTCCTCGGCTAAAATTACAAGCAAATATGAGCGCCTCTAATAAAAATCCGGCTGCAGACGATAGTGGATAGACTGTATGGATTCGGGTATTTTGTATGCAAATTATTGAAAAGAATGGAAATGTTAGTTATTATATTATATGAAGTTCATGGTTGTATCAGAAACTTTTTTCTTTGAGTTATCTAAAATATATGCCTGTTATTGCTTATTACCATCTTTTCCTTCTATCTAAACAATGATACGCCCTCAGAATTTTAGCTTGATCTGATAATAACCTTTGGTCTATTTGTTGATTATAAAATTCAAATTTATAACATTGATAAAAAACGTTTCTATGTGTCAAAAAATGATCTTGGATTTTCGGTGCGAATAGTTTCTGTAGGTAAATAATAAAATAAAATTGTAAATTCAAAACATAGTGCTTACGTCAGTACTATATAAAGATGTAAAAAAAACACAGTTTTTTTAATTCAATAAGGAGTATGCACATATGGCTATCATTATAAAATTGAGTGAAGACTGTTATTTAGTACCTCATAACAAGCTCCATACTAAAACTTAGGTTATCTTATTTTAAGCCAGAGTTAAAAAATAATTAGCCGCAAAATCGCTTTAATAGGTGTCTACACACTCCAAAGGTGAATTTTGGAGTCACGTAGGAAATAAATAATAACTAGTTTAAATTTTGTGCTTAAGAATCCTAAAGTTAGACTCTAAAATGCACAATCTTTATTATTAGCATTTTAATTTTAATGCAATATACATTGCATATGCATGCAAATAGGAGTGTCTTCGAAAATATGTTTGACGTTACGTCGATACCTAAACAGTCGTCGTATGTCAACTAGAAATACATTTTTTAGTCCTGCTTTAACGACGGATTGAACAAAAAGTACCGTACTACTCATGCTTTAAGTTTTAAGTGTCAGAATTAGGAACTTTCTTCGTGAATGAGAAAAACGGCCAGCAAAACCTTGCGTATTTTTTTTAGTATCCATAGGCGTAACTAGAAATAATTGTCATATTACACAACAGAACTTACTGACTAAAAAATTAAAATTTGGTTCAGAGCGGCAGTAAATAAGTTAAAGAAAAATTTTTCAATCTATTTTACTTTCAAACTTTACGAAGACTTTTTGTGTTATTTTTCATCGACGTGACCGTCGTAGGAATCACCTAACACAGATGTGTGCACGCCGGGGGTCAAACATAATTTTATGTATATATAACATGGGCAAAACTGATTTTTCAAGATAAGTGTATGGAGATGTAATTTTTTTTTAATTCTTATAAAGCCATTTAATTAAATCATTAAAACACACGTGAAAAATATATAATAATATATAATATAATATATAATATTTAATAATAATATATTTGTCTGGCGCTTCGTGCTCGATTTGAGTGCACATTTGTGCGCATAGCTTATAAAATTAAAGCATCAACAAAACATCAACAACTGTCATTTGGTGATTGTGAATTCTCTGTTGTTAAAGCTCCTTCAGCTTTAACGAACGCATTCTCATCAGTTATCTCATGCTTCGCATTAGATTTCGTCGGAAATGCCAATTTTTCTACATTATGTTCAACTCTATTATATAAAATGTATTTTACATTTATTTAGCTGCATTAAATTTTATTCTTAGCCACACTGCAGACTGTATACAATTTTTTAATAAATTTATATTATTACCGTTCATAATATGCATTATTATTGGAACAAATTCATTTTTATTGTCTTATTCTTATCATTCAAAGAAAATTCGCATTCTATTAAAATAAATATTATTATTAAACATTTTACTGCAACCTGTATCGTTTTCCCATAAATTTAATTTGTTTATATGTAATGTAGATGTAGTTTAGGCGAAAAATGTTGTTAAATAAAATTTTATTGTATTTTGTGTCCTTTTTCCAAAAAGTTTATTTTTTTAATTATAATATATTTTTATAACCAGAGTTTATAGCAAACTTGTAGATATCTTTTGGTTAAACAACTTTGGTCTTTTAATTTTGTTCTCTCTTGTGTTGTTTTTCTAAAAAATGTATTTTTTAATCTTTAAATATTTGCAAGCACATTACTGGATACATCAATAATATACCCCCCCCCCCTCGTTATTTTTTAATTAACGGAAAAATATAATTATTTATACAAATAGAATGCTTATAATTTTTTGTTTCGTATATTGTTCATAATATTTATAATTTGTTTCAACAATCAGTCAGAAACAACTCATACTGACTGACAACTAGAAATCTAATCTGGCATATTTAAGAATAGAAATAAATTTTCCGAAATGTCAAAATTCCAATTTAAACATTGATTTTATCCCCTCCACTCTGACTCGAAAAATCCCCTGAAAATGAATTGTAACATTTTAAACTATAGCTACAACGAACTAATCGTCCAAAAAAAATTAAAGATTTCGTTGAAGTTCTCTCATCCATATCTCTAGGTGATTTTAGAATCATGAAAAAAATCAATATTTAAACAATTATATTGTTTATAATATTTATAATTTGTCTCAACAATCAGTTAGAAACAATTCATACTGACTGAGAACTAGACAATTTCCCAAAATGTCAAAATTACAATTTAAACATTGTTTTTACCCATTCCACTCTGATTATACACAACATAATTGTTTAAATAATGATTTTTTTCATAATTCGAAAATCACCTCGAGATATGGATGAGAGATCTTCAAAGATACCTTCAGTTTTTTTCTGGTACTCTGAGTTCGTTCTAGCTATAGTTCCCAATATTAAAATTCTGTTTCAGGGGATCTTTACGAGTCCGAGAGGAAGGGGTAAAAACAATGTTTTAATTGGAATTTTGACATTTCGGAAAACTCATGTCTATTCTAAAATGTTCCAGATTATATGTCTAGTTGCCAATCAGTGTGAATTGTTATTGTTTGATTGTTTAAAAAAAGTATCAATATCATAAACAATATAATTGTTTAAATAATGATTTTTTTCATGATTCGAAAATCATCTAGAGATGTCGATGAGAGGCCTTCAACGATACCTTTAGCTTTTTTCTGGGACTATTAGTTCGTTCTAGCTATAGTTCCCAATATTACAATTCATTTTCAAAGGATTTTTCGAGTCAGAGTGGAGGGGGTAGAAACAATGTTTAAATTGCAATTTTGATATTTGGGAAAATTTATTTCTATACTAAAATATTCCTGATAGGATTTCTAGTTGTCAATCAGTGTGAATTGTTGCTGACTGCTTATTTAAACAAATTATAAACAGTATAAATAATATAATTGTTTAAATTA
This sequence comes from Belonocnema kinseyi, assembly GCF_010883055.1. Classification (NCBI taxonomy): domain Eukaryota; kingdom Metazoa; phylum Arthropoda; class Insecta; order Hymenoptera; family Cynipidae; genus Belonocnema; species Belonocnema kinseyi. The sequence continues at coordinate 50,380,799 of NC_046660.1, forward strand.
TAATTTTTTTTCCATGATTCGAAAATCAACTAGAGATATGGATAGGGCTTCCATTTCCGGTACCGATCGCGAAAGAACTCTTTTTGTCAAGTGGTGTATTTTTGGCTTTGGTGGAGGAAATAAGGGTGAGTGGATGCATAAAAGGCAAAAAGTGCGGAGATCGAGTGTAAAGGAATAAGGGTGAGTGAAGGCAAAGATGTGAAGGGTGAAAGTGAGTGGTTTGAGGTGAAAATTTGGAGCGTGTGAAGTTTTTGAGGTTAGGAGTGAAAAAATAGTTGCTTGTTCAGGGGGGCAAGAGG
>NC_046660.1:50381197-50382418 GCF_010883055.1 Belonocnema kinseyi
AAAAGTGGGGAGTGAGGAGGAGAAAAAGAAAATTATGGAGAGAAAAAATTATTGAGAGGAAGAAGGGAAAGAATTGAAGAAGATCTGACATGGAGGGAGAGGGAAAGGAGATGGCAAATAGAGCAGAGGGCTTGGGTAGAGAGGAAAAAGGGCCATATGGTATGGATAGGGAGAGACAGATTATGGACAAATGGGGAGGAATGGTGCTGGGATGAAGAATTAGAAGAATTAAGGAAAAAAGGAAAAAGTCTTGAGAAAGGTAGGGGGATGCGAGACGAAAAAGAGGCTAGAAACAAATCAGAGGGGTTTCCAAGCGGCAAAGGGGAAACAAAGTAAAGAGGAAAGAAGCGGGAGGGGAAGAGAGAAACGTGAAAATAGCTTTCTGGAATGTGTCAGGTTTGAAGAACAAGAACAAAGGATTCTGGGAGGAGTTAGAAAAGTGGGATGTGATTATGATGAGTGAAACTTGGGCAGATGAGAAGGACTGGAAGGGATTAAAAAAGATGTTACCGAAAGGTTATGTGCGGACAATGCAAGAAGCAAGAAAGGAACACGTTAAAGGGAGAGGGATGGGCGGCATGGTCTCAGGGGTGAAAAAAGAATTAACAGTAAAAGGGAGAAAAGATCGGAACATGGAGTTAAAGGATGGAACAATGATAAGAAAAATTATAATTGGGAAAGTAGAAATAGCAGTGGTGTTTGTATACAGAAGAAGAGGGGAAGAGGAAAGCTGGAGAGTAATAAGGAGGTGGATGGAGGAAAAGAAGGAAGAATTGGTTTTAATAGGGGGGGACTTAAATGCATGGACTGGCGAACAAGGGGGAGGGTTATGGGATGAAGAAAAGGAAGCATTTATAAGGAACTCCAAACATAGAGAGACGGACAGGAAGGGGAGGAAGTTACTAGACATGATAGGAGAAACAGGATGGTTTATATGCAATGGCAATATGAAAGGAGATGACGAAGGGGAGATCACATTCATAGGAAAGGGAGCAACAGTAATAGACTATATCCTGGCTGAAGAAAGAATGCGGCATACTGGCATATCGGCATAATGCGGTAGGGAATGAGATAGGGTCCGAGCACTTCCCGGTCATAGTTACACTAAGAAGAGGCGTAAGTAAGCGCGGCAGAGGGAGAAAGAAAAAAGGGTGCGAACGAAACACGAAAATGGGAATCTGGGGGGTAGATAAATTAAATGAGTTTAAACAAAAGATGGAA
>NC_046660.1:50382518-50384813 GCF_010883055.1 Belonocnema kinseyi
GCGTCCAAAAACGCAACAATGGGTCGGAAAGGTTATGGCCTCCGTATTTTGGGATGCACATGGCATAATATTCGTGGACTATCCTGAAAAAGGTAAAACCATCATCGAAGCATACTATTCATCATTATTGGACCGATTGAAAATCGAAATCGCCGAAAAACGACCGCATTTGAAGAAGAAAAAACCGCTTTATCATCACGACAATGCACCTGTTCATTCATGCTTCGTTGCACAAGCAAAATTGCATGAAATCGGCTTCGAATTGGTTCCTCAGCCACCGTGTTCACCAGACCTGGCCCCCAGCGACTATTACTTGTTCCCTTACCTGAAGAGATGGCTCACCGGTAAGCGTTTTTACTCAAATGAGGAGCTCATAGTTGAAACTGAGGCGTATTTTGGAGACCTTCCGATCGAGTACTTTTCGGACGGTATCAAAAAGTTAGAAAATCGTTGGACTCGCTGTATCGACCTAAAAGGAGGGTATGTTGAAAAATAAAACCGACTTTGGCCAAAAAAAACGTCTGCGTGTTTCATTTTTCAGGGACTTATCAGACTGCCTAGTATAAAAAAAGGAAAGTCTTTCAGACCTATTTTTTTGCGAATTGTAAGGCTTTAAAAATTTCATTTTTTTGTTGTTGCTTTTTTGACTAAAAAAGTTGTATTTTTGGAAAAGACCTTATTTCCTGTGGATCCCAAATAAGTGTATATGATTTATTTATTATGTACTGTACTTCTTTTGACATAACCGATGTTGCGTACATTTGACTACTTTTGTGAAAAAAGTACTTATCATTGATTAAAATTGTAATATATATTTTTTATTAATAAACAAATAGTTTTTTAATAATTATTTATTATAAAATCTTGTCATAATCACTTTTGAATACTTTTGTAGCACGAAAGCTTTATAATCAATTAAAAATGTGATATATTTTTTATCAATAAACAAATAGTTATTTGTAATTGTTTTTAATAATATCTTCTAATGAATACTTTTTCTGCATTCAATTTCGTGATTACCTCTAAGGCGCTTGGAATTTTTTTTAATACTTAATCTTAATGCGAAAAAATGGTCACAGCTTATTCTGTACAATTTACGGAAAGCACTGAGAAGTACAAGTGTCTTGGAGATAAGTATAAAATTGAATGCAAAAAAAGTATTTATCAGAAAAATTTATTATAAACAATTATTTAAAAAAACGATTTGTTTATCGAGAAAATATTTATATCACATTGTAAATCAATGACAAGTACTTTTTTGCCACAAAAGTAGTCGAAAAGTACTCAACAGTAGTTATAGCCATATTTTGTTATAAACAGTTATAAGTAAAAATATTTTCTTATGGATAAAAACATATTACACATTTTTAATCAATTACGATGACTTATTTAGCACGAAAATGTTAAAAAATGGTCAAAAAATAATCATAAGTAGTGATAGCAAGGTTTTGTCAAAAACAATGATTTATTTATCAATGTTGAAAGGCGTATTATACATGATCAATTAATCATATACACTTACTTGGGATAAAAATTTCGAAATATAAGCGTAGTTCTACTGTACGGTACGCTCAGGTGCCTCTACGCATAAAGAGTGCACTTTCCTATTTGGGCCTATTTGGGCTAGGACACTTTTTTTTCTTGATCTTACGCCAAATTGGCTCCACTTTCATTTATTCTCTAGGAACTTTGTGGCGGGATCCACAGGAAATAAGGTATTTTCCAAAAACACAACTTCTTCTATTTTATTCAAAAATGCAAAAAAAGAAAATGAAAATTTTAAAGCTTTAAAATTCCTAAAAATATAGGTCCAGAAGCCTTTTCTTATTTTAGATATATGCAGATTTTTGTAGACTCTATTTTATCCTCTGGCGCAATCAACTTAAACTGGATTTGGCAAGATTTATTTTGAAAAAGCTAAAGTCCACTTTTTCGCCCGTAAAAACAGGCAAAAATGGTAAAATTAGAGAGGTCATAACTCATGACCTATCCAATTTCTTTGAAATTTCTTTGAATTAAGATATGCTTCAAAAAAATTGAAAATCTGACTTGAAAAAATCAAGAATGAGAATAACCAAGAGGCCAACTGAAACCAAGGCATTGCGAGCGTGTCCCGTTTTGATCGCGGAAAGGCTCAATTCATCAATCAAGCATTGTTTATATCCCCTCCACTCTCACTGAATGCCGAAAAAGCAATTTTCGTTTTTTACTGTCCCTTTTCAGGATCACCCGTTTGGCTCTGCCCTACTCCCTTGCTTTCCCTTACTTCGTCCAATTTCTTCATCCACATCACTC
>NC_046660.1:50384913-50386961 GCF_010883055.1 Belonocnema kinseyi
CAGGCGGCATTTGAAGGATCAAGCTCGACGAAAATGGTTCACATTAGTGAATACTAATGCCATCTCTTAGAATTTTCAGGTACTTATCAGACTGCCTAGTATATACGCAAATTTTTGTAGACTCTATTTCATCCTCTGGTACAATCAGCGTTAATTGAACTTGAGAGGATTTATTTAAAAAAAACTAAAGTCCACTCTTTTGCCCGTAAAAAAAGGCAACAATGGCCAACTTTGAAAAGTCATAAGTCATAACCTATCACAGGTAGGTTATTGTTTTTTTTTTTTTGCAATTGCAGCAAATTGAGCCTAGTTTCACTCACCCGTGGAACACTTTTTCGTGCAGTAATTATGTTCGAAGATACACAGTATTTTTTTAAACTTAGTGATTTTTCGATGAAAACCCAAAAAAATTGGGATTTTTCAATATATCATAACTCGGAATCAATAGAAGCAAGTAGATTATTTTTTCCACAAAATTTGTCCATAGTTTTGTTTTCCTTCTTTTTTCTGTTGGATATTTTACTCTAAAATGCAATGGGAATCATCCGTCCTCGCAAAAGTAACTTTTGAAAATGTTTTCAAACAAATCCCGGTTTGGCAATTGATCTGTTCTAGTATTTTTGATATTTCAGAAGAGACCCCTCAACGAAACTTTCTGATTAAAAACATTACAAGTAGCATTTTTTCTGAAACCAAACTACCAGATGCCTGGACTACTAAATGGAAACAGAGAATTAAAAATTATTCCGACTAATTGAACGAACTGTAGGGATTATTAGGAACTTAGAACCTTTCAAGAAAATTAAAAGGATTCAAAAAAATCCCAAAAAGTTTTAAAAGGTTTCAAACAATTCAATAGAATTTAGAAGAATTCTTAAGAATTCAAATCAGTACAGTTTAATGTGAATTGAATTAATTTATTGATTAATTGATCCAAATTCTTTGAATTTCTTGCATTATTTTAAAGTTTTTTAAATTCCTTGAATAATGTAAATGGATGATAGTCATGGAATTTCTTTGATTATTTAAATCTTACAATTCTTACTATCGAAAAATGTCCTGAACGCCAAGTACTTGACATTAATGAAAAGAGAAAACTAATAAACTGTCAAATTGTGAAAAGAAATACACCGAATTACATTTCTTAAAGTATGAATTCCTTAAGTTTAAATTGTATAATTTTTAATTTATAATAATATTTTATAATGTATGATTTAGAAACTTGCCAGATTGAAAGGAGCAATTTGAGAAGTTAATAATTTTTGGGTTCGAAATGGTTGTCCGTTATCCACACGAAATTCCTTAAGATGAGATAGATTTTCTCGTAAAGTTGAGAACGATTTTTTCAGAAATTAAAAAAGTAAAATAATTTTGAACATCCCACGAGGCGCTGTCTTAGAAGTTTTAAAAATTTTTGACTTCTCGAATAATCGAATGATTCGTCAAGTTGTAGCCTACAAAGAGGAAAAATTAATTGAAATCATGTGTCTGTCCCGATCTGGAAAAAAATGTCTTTAAACATGTTAAGCAAGATTTGTAATTTGACAAAAATCTTTTACCCAGAAAATCATAAGAACGAAATACTCTTCATTTTTTTATGAATCGGTTGTTTGTATCTTGTGGACATTCTTTGGTGATGATTTAACGTTATCTCTACCGATGTTTTCTTTGAATTCAAAAAAATCTGAGGTTGCCCAAACTAATGTAGGAAAATTCTATGACTGATGTCAATTTAGACACCTAATATTAAATAATGTCAAACTTATGTATTTTCAATATCGTTTTTTTCAAAAATGAGCAATTTTTAATTCAATGTGTCATAAATATAGTTATGAAAAATTGAAAAGTATTTTAAAGTGACAAATTTTAAGAAATAAATTATTCTGATTTTAGTCCGTTAGTTCTATAATTCTTTGTTGACATGGAGGTTTGCTTAGGTATACATTATCTACTATACAGTCTGTCAAGTTAAAGCGTGGGTGGCTTTACTCGCAGTCGGTAAGGTGTATCGACATGATTTTGGTGTCAAAATATTAAGAAGAGCTCCC
>NC_046660.1:50387061-50410526 GCF_010883055.1 Belonocnema kinseyi
AAGAGGGAGCTCTTCTTAATATTTTGACACTAAAATCATGTCGATACACCTTACCGACTGCGAGTAAAGCCACCCACGCTTTAACTTGACAGACTGTAGATCAGCAAATACAAAACTGTGCCAATTCTTAAAGACGATTATGATGAACAAATACATAAGAAATGAGAATCAATGAAAATATTATACTTTTCGAACCATCCTAATGTAGCGATTGATAATTTTTTATTGTTTTTGTACGATTCCAGTGTTTAAAGCTGAAAATCCAAAACATTTGTTAGTGAGTCTCTTAATTTTTAATCATTCGTTCCTATACAATAAAAAGATAATAATTTTTCAATTATAACTTACGATTCAATGCTTTACTTAGATTGTATCATAGAGGCAGCAAAACTGAAAATTAATTGAAGCTTAGCCACATAAAATTTAATATATTAACCAGTAGCTTTCAGCATTCAGCTGCGCACGGGAAACTTTTTATGCAGTTTTCCTCTCCCCTGGCCAAAAATCCAAGCAAATGCTTGTGACTCTAATAAAAATGTACCATGCAAAAATTCTATAATTCTGAATATTAATTAAGAAAACTGCATATTAGAAAAATGCAATAGTTCGAATTATATAATTAAAAATTGAAAGAATTAAAACTAAATATTTTTAACGATCATATTTAAAACCGAACGATTTAAAACTTAAAGACTCAAAGATTAGACTAATTTGGAATTAGGCTAAATTAAACGTTGACAGAAGTGAAAAATACCAGAGAAAATCAAGACTTTCAACAATTATTCTAAGAGAATATAATTTTAAACAATAATAAATTGCTTAAATAATTGTTTTCTATATATAATTAATAATTGTTTGCCCAAGTAAAAATGCATCGACTTGTGTCAAGCCTTGTCTTGGCTAAGACATTCTTTTCAACAAAAAAATGCATACCAGATTTTCTAAGCATAAAAAATAATAAGTTTTGAATAAAAAATGTAAGAAGTAAGACCATTAAGAGAAGTAAGATCGAAAATTTTAAAATAAAATTATGAAAGAATAAAAATTGTTAGATCTTAGGTCTTTAAATTTAACAACAGTTAGAAAGGGTGAAGTATTAAATATTTCATTTTATAATAGGTATTTTCTACATTATGGTGGTCCAATTTTCTATAAATTTTTATTCTTATCGTCAGAAGGTTTGCTCGAATCAACACAAAAATTTTCATTGAAAAAAGTAAGTTCAGATGCTCCACAATTCCCATCAAGTTTAACACGTCTTTTTTATGAGCAAAAATACATTTTGGTCAATTATATTCAAACTAAAATTAACATTTTTTATAATTATCTTCTCCTATAGTATTGCTAGACCGTAGCATTGTTTTCTGAAATTCTCACATTGTATCCCCTTTGTATTTGAATTAAAGTGATCATTAATGGTCTTTACCAAAAATAATGGGTTTAACAAGTTATTATTTTTAAGGTAGTTGTCGTGCCCAAAATATTAATGTTCATAAAAAAAACTTTAATTTTAACAATGTTTTTTGCAATCGAATTTTTTCTGACCGTTGTTTCTTAACCTAGTTTTGAAAAGGGATTGTATTTTAATAAACGACGGCTTATATTTTCCAGAAAAATATTCTCTCGACTCTAGGAAATTTAATATAAAAAATAATAAATAATCTTAAAATATAATTATTTGTTTAAAAAATGATTTCTTAAGAAGAAACTGTTTTGAAGATGTTAGCAATAGAAAAATTCACTCGTGAAATTAAAAGAAGTAGAGTTGTAGACAATGATTTTTTGGAAAATATAATCCGTAATTCATTAAAATAAAATTATTTTTTTAAACTTGGTACGAAGCGTTGGTGAGAAAAAATTAAATTGCAAAAAATGGTTAAAATTAATGTTTTGTTTCGATATTAACCTTTTTCATAAAAAATCATATTTTTATTTGTAATGACATCAGTTATAATATGTTGATTCCTTAAATCATAGAAAAACCATTTTTTTCTATGTCTGATTTTTGAAACGACTACCTTAAAACTAGCTTTTCCAATATTAATGCTAAATAGTTGATGTTTTTGAAGTCTTTTATGTTTTGTGCAGTTTTGAATAAGTGTGCTAATTAAAATTGCAAGTTAGAGTTTTTCTGAAGTAATTAGTTTGTTTATGAGTTTTTAGTTACACATATTTTACTATCTCCCCACTTAATCTTCCAGTGAATCAAGGAAAAGGTACGAGTTTTAATTCAAGTCTAAAAAATACAGTTGTAATATCGTTTTCTTCATTTAATTTCAGACTATTCATAGCTTCAAAATGAATCAACTACACTTGTTAGCGACTATTTTTTTTAGTCTGATCTTAGGAACAAGTAAGTAATCTTTTGAAAATTGTCTTTAAACACATTTCATTATTTCCTTTGCCCAAAAAAGTTTTTTTAAATGTGATTTGTAACTTGTTATGTAGAAAAAAAATATAAATACATGTACATTACAGAGGTGTTTGTATTATATTATATTACAGTAGAACCTCGCTTATCCGAGCTCACTTTATTCGAGTTCGCGATTATCCGAGGTTGAAACAAAAATAGTTGACCCGCCTTATCCGAGCTATAGGACAAAAGTAGTCCGTATTATCTGAGCCTCATCCATTATTCATACATATTAACTTGTCTTAACCATCTAGAGAAAATCTTCAAAAACATATGCTCTGATTGGTTCATAATCTAAATATTCTCTACGTTAAAAACTATGTGGATCGTTCTGAAATAAAAATACATTATGGAATATGTAATATAAACCATTTATAAGATTTTATTAAACATGCTATTCTAAAAATGAAACATTTATTTAAGTAAACTTTCAGTTTATTATACTGAGACTTTCTTTTATTTAGAATTCCATTTTATCCTATTTCCCCGATTATTGAAGTTGGTGCCGGTCCACAATAGCTCGGATAAGCGAGGTTCAACTGTATAGAAAAAATTCTCTCTTAAAGAATTATCCATATAATAAAAGTAATAATTTAGATAATTGCTTCCTATTAACAAGCTTCATAATTTTTACATATTTCTCACAGACGCATGGAGTTATAAGAATGCTAAAAAGTAGGGAGAGAAGTATCCAAAATGTAAAGGAAAAAATCAATCTCCCGTAACTCTTGATCCCCGTGGCCTAACTGGTTTTCCAGACTATGAAAAAACACTCAGATTCACAGATCTTCAAAAAATTCCTCACAATTTGCGATTAACGAATACTGGGCACACTGGTATTACAAATCCTTTATTTCGATTCGTAAATTTGATTCTGCTTCATTTTATTTGATGCATTCTACTGCTTTTTGTTGATAAATCAGTCTCGATCGTGTATTTATGTTAGCTCACTCAATCAGTCGTCGATTGGAAAGGTCAGTTACAATAAAAACAGACAAATTTTATTTAAACGTTTCAGTCCTGAGTTTGGACCCTCTTTCAGTGAATATTTTATTTTTGTCAAAATCTGTATGACCAAATCAAAAATTGTATAACATTAGAACAAATACGATAAAAATTAACAAAGAAGGAAAAAGGGAAATTTGAATTATTAAGCAATACAATCAAATAAGTTGATGAATTAAATAAAAGAAGAGAAATTACTCAAATTTGAGCATTTCATGGTGCAAAAAGTTTGTTTACAAAACAGATTAAATAACAATTAGATGGTTTACAATATTTAAACAACTGTGCAAGACACACCTTTACAAAAAGTTCATTCCAAATATTTTAAGTCCAAAAAACATAACATTAATGACCTAAAGATTAAGGAAATCCATTTCTCAATATCACATAAGTTTATTTTTTATATATTGAATCATTAATGTTATGTTTTTCGGACTTAAAATATTTGGAATGAACTTATTGTCAAGGTATGTCTTTTACAGTTATTTAAATAATGTAAACCATCTAATTGTTATTTAATCTGTCTTGTGAACAAACTTTTCGCACCATGAAATCCTCAAATTTGAGTAATTTCTCTTCTTTTATTTAATTCATTAACTTACTTTATTTTATTGCTTAAAAATTCAAACTTCCCTTTTTCCTTTTTTTTATTTTTTATCGTACTTGTTCTCATGTTAACAATTTTTGATTTTGTCTTACAGATTTTGCTATAATAAAATATTCACTGAACAGGGTCCAAACTCAGGACCGAAACGTTGTTTAACTAACATTTGTCTGTTTTTATTATAACTGACCTTTCCAATCAACGACTGATTGAGTGATCTTACATTCTTTTGCTTTTCTTTTCATATAGTTGAACTGAGAACCGAGAGGACTGGAGAACCTCCAAAAGTTACTGGTGGACCCCTTAACAGGAAATTCTTCTTCGAAAACACAACGTTTCATTGGCAACGAAAACAGGTAACTTTATTCCGAAGTTTATAAATAATGTCTAAATCTAAAAGAATAAAAATTCGTAATAATGTATTCACAACATAATGTATTTACAAGCAGTTCCTGCACAAGGGAAACGCTATATCATTCGCAAATTTAATCTATTTAACAGTACATATTAATTAATGAAACCGTAACTGAAGATAATAATGATATATTTTTTTTAACTGTACAAATGAAAATTGGACTTACGATGTGCATGGATTTCCTCCGACGCAAAACACACTTTTGTAACCCAAATTAAAAAATATATATTTTCATTTTTGTTTTCACTGACAAAACTTTCGATATTATATTGCACATAACCATTTTTGTCGAGTAGGCAGGACATGAAGATACATATGTTTCTTTATAAAGCAGATTTGAAATCATTTAAGAAAGCTTCTTCAAAAAGACGGTCTGGCAGTATTTAACATTGGTTTCAGAGTAAGAAGTGCAAATAAATACATTCAAATTTTTTTCTTTCACTTTTCGCCTCGTATAGAAAATTACCGGGCAGACTTACATCCAGTTAGATCATTGTCTACACTTTTCATTCCAAATAATGTTTGCAGATTTCCAAGAATATTGATGATATTCAAAAGTATAAACAGTAAAAAATGTTCATTAAAGGCGAAGATTTTCATTCTTATCGTCTAAAAGTATAATCTGGCCAGAAATAGTATCCCGATAATTTCCTACACGGGGTTATTTATCATTTTTATGAAGTACTGGAAAGATTTTGCATTGTAAAAACACAAATTGAAGAAATACGAGATCAATAACATAACATTTTTCGCTTGGAACCATTGAAGTCTTAGGATATCTTGTAAAATCCCTTAGTATCTCGAGAAATATTTTGTCTATATGGGTTCAATTTTATAAAAAAATATATATATAATAGCAAGCTCTTCGTAAATAAAGTGAATTCTTATAAATCTTTTGAAATTCCGTGAAACTTTTTAAAACCCTCCAAAATTACTTACAAGTTATAAAAATACCCTAAAATCTTTCAAGCTTATTGGAATATCTTCTGAAAATGAAAATGTATCAAAAAAGGACAATCCTAGAAAAATTGAAAAAAAAAATTAATTTGTCGTAACACAAAATCCTATATTATTGACACAACCTAAAAATTTCAGACCAAAAATGGCGATCCCGGAATTTATTTTGATAACGTGGAAAGAACCTTGTCCAAAATACCAACCCCAAATTCAACGGTACCGATAGCCCCCTTTCCCATTACAAGTATTATTGAAGATCAGAATGCTCTTTAGACTATCCGCCTTGTTCGGAAACTGTTTCTTGGTTCATATCAGATTCTCGTGGGGCTATTACCGAAGGCCTGGTAAGAATTTATATTTTTTAAAAGTATCTAAGAAAATAATTTTGATATCTTATTAGCTAATTTTATTTTGAATTGGCATTTTTTTCTTTCAGATAAATCAATTGAGAAAATTAGAGTTGGCTGAGGGAGACAAATCGAACGTTAGACCTTCACAGCCGCTAAACAAACTTAAAATTAAAACAGTGTATGATCGTAAAGTGAGTGAGGATTTGGAGAAAGTTTAGACAGTGAACAGTAACTTTCAGTAATAGACTGCGCTCGAGGAAGGTTTTCTGCAATGTACCTTTCCCTTGGCAAAAAGATTCAAGCAAATACGAGTAACTCTAATAAAAATCAGGCTGCAGATGATATGGGTCTTTTATAAATGTAAAATTGTTTTCTACCCCGTTGTCCAATTTGGAAGGGGGAGTGGAGGTAGAAATACATTGCTTTATGGGGGGGGGGCGTGAGAGGAGAAGGTAAGGTGGAGGCAGTTACGGAGAGCTGCGGAGGGGTGAAGGCACGGGAAGGCGGTTGAAGGGCAGGTGAGGGGAAAAGTAGGAACTCCACGGAACGTGCTCAAATCAGGGCGCTGACAGGGCGGACCCTAGTTCCGTGAGGCCGGTCGCGTACCGGCGGTCTGATGCGTGTTCTCACGTGCGGCGAGCCAGCGGTCAAGGCCTTACATCCCTTGGGGAGGGTTGGCTTGACTGGTGGTGGGGAGGCAAGTGAACGCGCTTGATGTCCCCCATTACATGTTTCCGCAAAGCGGATAGTCCGTCCATGGACGGTGCCGGTGGAGACCTTCACATTATGTGGACGCCGAGTGCGGCATCAGTTTTAATTTGTTTGTGGGAGGGGTAAAGAAGAAGGAAAAGAGAGAAATCCTGGGTACTGCGCGGGGGTCAAAGGGACAGGGCGGCGAGTTAGGGCAGTTCCTAACAATGGGACGACTGGGTCCAGCAGCTGATTCGTTCCGCCGGGTCAGGTTGACTGGCGGGAAGACGTACCTCGGTTCTTCCACGAAACGAGGTACCCGCAATATGAGTGGCTTTTCCCGACTATGAAAATGGCGTCTCCTCCGGGGATCCCGCTTACCGTTAATTCCCCTGCGAATCTTTAAGAGATTCCATCCCCCTGGTACTTCGAGTCCAGGAACACCGCGATCGTATGGTGGCCCGGCTACTCGCGGTGGCGCTACGGCGGCTGCTAATCTGTCCCCTTCTCCTTCTTCTCTTAAGCGGCTTTCCTCGAGCTCCCTAGCTCGATGCTCGTCTGCCTCACGTCGCCGCCATTCTTCCGCGCGTCTCCTATTTTCTTCAACGGCTCTCAACCGTTGGCGCTCTAAGTTTTCGGCTTGTTCGGCCGCGAGGCGTCTCCCTCTCACCTCCGGCGTGAGCGCTGCCACCTCGGCCTGCCGCGCCCAACGAAGCCTTGTTCGGCGATTAGGTTGTGTTCCTCTGCCTTCCTTTGTCATCAAAGGGGGGGTTAAAGGCGCGTTCCGTACTCGCGGCGGTTTCCTAAGTAGAGCACCCGGATAGCCCGATCCTGGCTGCTGTGTGGATGTGACACTCGGCCCGCTTCTACTGCCTTTCAATGACGGCGCGACAACCTTTCGGCCGACGTCTCCACAGAAAGGGATTAAATCAATCAAGGGGAAAACAACCTTTCGGCCGTTTGTCCATTCGATTGACGTAGGCACCGAGTTCACGGGGATGGCACTGACGGGCTAGGCCAGGCACCACAAACCCTTCTAGATACACACGGTTTCAGTGGTTGAACGACGCTGCTTCACGACACTTTAGTTGATGACACTGGCACGGAAGATAATGAGGAAGAAAAATATAATTCCCTGCGACGGAAAAGAGAACACAAAAAGAAAAGGAAACTTCCTCGGACACACGTCGATTTCGATGGCAGGGCCGATGAGACACGACACTGCAAGGTCGACCCGCTTGTTACAACTCGGTTGTTCAGGATGGTAGAAGGAACAATGGAAGAACTGTGGATATCTTAAACTCGTTTATTGGCAAGGTGAGGAGGAAGAGCGTAGTTCTGACTCCTTAGAAATTCGAACACGAACTGATCTTACTTACTACTCCTCGACTCTCGGTGACTGCGCGGGAGGGTGGCCGAGAGCAGTGGGAGCGACAGCGGGCCCGCTGATTGATTGCGAGATCGACAACGAAGTCGCAGTTAGCAGTGGGGGAGCGCTGCCTCATCCTCGCTGCCTCATCCTCGCTGCCTCGGTTCTCACTCGTCGTCACCGAAAATTCACTAATTTAAAAATCTTTAATTGTAAAATAAAAATATTAATAATAATCTTAAAAATCTAAAATTTGGTTAATAAATTAGGATTTATCGTAACTTCATTATTCACGAAGAATAATGGAGCTGCGACGAATAGAACGGCCGCTGGAGTTTTTAGCTTTTAATTATTTATTTAATTATTTATTTATTAAAATTTTTACGCAAAATGACTTATTCCTAACTTAAATAAAATACTAACTAGGGGGGGGGGGCATCTTTTGTTCTTTTTGACCAAAGTTTAAATATTGGTATTTTTCTTTAAATCGATGTTGTTAAAATAAAGGAAGGACGGCCGCAAACACCCATCGGGTCCAATTGTTATCCGGCGAACCCGAGTTGTAGGCTGTCCAGCTTGATTTCTTTCTAGATTTTTTTTGTCTTTTCATATTTAATTTAATTTAATTTTTTTCAGGTGCCTTTCCGCCATACAACTCGAAGTGCCGGTTGAGCTCCCCGGTTTCGCCAGTGCGCTAAAGGAAGTAAAGAAGCGTGGAGAAGGCGAGAGAAAAGAGAGGAAAAAGAGGAGAAGAGGCGAACAAAGCTAATGAGTTTACAAGGGGGTAGGCAAACTCGTCGCCTGAATCTCAAGAGTCCTCAATTTGTCACGTATGACCTTCACTCAGAATTTCCTCTCAGAAAATTCTAAGTGAAATCGTGTGAACAGATTGTTGGCTCTTGAGGTTCTCATTCTGTCGTTTGACATACTATTCAGGTGCCTTGCGGCAGCCTGACCCTAAGCTAAACTATAAACGACACTTCGCGGTGGTCGTTTGCCTATATTATTTCCATTTAATGGCGCCTCCTCCGAGGCGCATACGCTTTAGCGTCCCGGTATACAACGGGCACTCGCTGTCGAAGATTGTAGCGCCGTCCGGCGTTGTTCTCCACCCCGTCTTCACGTCCTACGTTGGTTGTTGATGTGTGATGCGCCTCCTCGGCGGCACCCTGGTTGACCAGTCGGCGCCCGGTTTGGCCGACTGCTTCCTCCTGCTCGTTGTCGCTCGCTCCTTCGTCGTCACTCGCTCCTTCATCCTCGCTCTTGTGATGGGACGAGCTGTCCGCATTGTCCTCCTCCCTACCGATCGTTCGCCGCGCCGCTGACGCTTTCGGCCAATGTTTCGTGCGCGGGTGGAGGCCTGCCACCCTCTGGCTCGCTCGGAATCGCTATTTTCGCCACGTTCGCTGGTGACAGCACCGCCTTTTCAGGCGCCGGTGCTGGCACTAAGGTGTTTCCGTGCACGTTCTGAGCGACCCCGTCCCTCCAGATCCAATATACCTCGCCTGAGACATGGTCGAGGATCTGGTAGGGTCCCAGCCGGGCTAGGGTCAGTTTGGCGTTGTAACCATCTACGCTGTTGGAGAGTCGGTAGTTCGGTGCGTACACCCAATCTCCCGCAAAATAGCAGGCGGAGTCGTAGTCCCTTCTTCAATTCCTGATTTCTCCGTTCGGTGGGATTGGCCCGTGGATGGTACACGGGGGTCGTCCAGAGCTCGCAACCCCACCGATGGCTCGCCTCGGCCCAGGCCTGGCCCGTGAATTGAGGCTCGTTGTCACTGAGGACTCTCCGGGGGTATCCAATTCGACTGAAGACCTCGTCTTACACCAGTTTAATGATCTTAGGAGCCTCGGACGTCCGAAGGGGGAAGGCTTCCACCCAACGGGTGAATTGGTCAGTTGCAACTAATATGAAACTGTGACCTTCACTTGTGCGGGGATACGGCCCCATTAGGTCGACGGCTACCGTATCCCAAGCTCGTCTAGTTGGTCGTGGCCTCTGTCCGCCCGGCTGCCGTCCTCGTACTGGCTTGCAAGAAATGCACAAGTGGCAACTGGCTACGTATCTGCAGATCTCGGCTAATTCCTGGCCAATAAAAGTTCTCTTTTATGGAACGGATCGTCTCATCCGTCCCAGGGTTCCCTGCTACGGCAGCGTCATGGTACTCCCACATTACTTTTTGTCGCCATCCGGTGGTTACCAACAATCTCCAGGTCTTGGCGGTGTCCTGGCACCAACATCCTCGTTCGGTCAGTCGGTGAAGGCTGAGAAAATCGGCGTCCTCCGGTGATCGGGCCGGTGAGCTAGTTAGCTCTCTCCATCTGAGAACGTCCTTCGTTAATTTCTCGTCCTCCTGCTGAGCTCCGTTCACTTCTTGAAACAGCAACGGCCGTGCGAGTGCGCTCAAAACTGGCACTGACGGGGCGCTGTCAGGGTGGGCAGTTTTGTTTAGTCGGTGGCAGCATTATCTCGAGGTCTGGCTCGCCGGGCGATAGTTCGCCAGGATCGGGATGCCGGAAGAGGGCATCGGGCAATTCGTTTAACTTTCCGGGCACGTGATCAACGGTGCATGAAAAGCGGCTGAGGAAGAGGTCTCACCTGGTCAATTTGTCCCTAGTGTCCTTCTGACGTTCCAACCAGGTAAGCATCTTGCTGTCCGTCCTCAGGGTGAACGTTGGATCCTCCAGGAAGGGATGGTACCTCTTGATCGCCCATACGATGGCGAGACAATCTTGCTTGTTACAATGATAACGAGCTTCGGTAGGTGAAAACTTGGCGCTGGCAAAGGAAACTATGCGCCGTTTGCCGTCGGGTTCGTCCTGCATTAAGACGGCACCCATTCCGCGGGCACTGGCGTCAGTTTGCAGAACGAACCTTAAAGCGGGGTCGGGTCGGCTCAGCGTGATCGGCTTTTGAAAGGCGGCTTTGGCCTCTCCGAAGTGTTTGAGGTTCTCCGGTGTCATCCGGTAAGGCCTCTTGGTTGACAGCATGTCGGATAACGGGGCGAGAATAATCGAAGAATTGCGAATGTATTCCTTCACCCAGTTACAAATGCCCAGGAACGAACGCATCTCCTTTCGTGTCCGCGGTGGCGCGGCATTTTTCATTGCTTCTACGTGCCCGGTTTGCGCCGAGTAACCGTCCGTACTGACCATATGTCCCAGATACGGCAAGTAGGTTTGGCCGAAACTACATTTCGCCGGTGCGACCATCAGACCGTAAATGCCTAGCCTTTCAAACACTAAGGCTAAGTGAAGCAGGTGCTCCGTCCAATTTTTTGAATAAACGACGATATCGTCGAGGTAGGCTATTGCGTATATCCCCCACTGCTCGGCCAGGACCTGGCGCATTAAGTTCTGGAAAGTGCCGGGTGCATTTTTGAGGTTGAAAGGCATCACCCGGAACTGAAACTGTCCTACTCCTGGGGTTGTGAAGGCTGTGTACTGGCGCGAGCCTAGCAACATTGGTACCTGCCAGTACCTGCTCTTTAGGTCCAGCGTGGAGAAAATTTTGGCCGTACCGAGGTCCTTTAATGTCTCATGGATCCTCAGTAGGCACTGGGGAGCGTCTAACGTCATGCCGTTTTAACGACGGCAGTCTACACAGAAACGGTAATCGCCGTCCTTCTTACCGGCGATTATAATGGCTGAGCTGAAGGGCGACGTGGTGGGCTCAATGATGTTGTCGCGAAGCATTTCGCGGACCTGGACATCAATGTACTGACGTTTCTCGTCGGAGTACCTCCTGGGGGCTTCGCGGAATGGATGGCCGTCCTTCAACTGGATGTGGTGCTGCACGCTGGCCAGGGTCTGCTTTAAGAGTCCACTTCCGTGGAATGAAGGAGCGTGCAGCTTTCAGAGCTTACGGAACTCCGTCTGGGGCTCAGGGGGGAAACTGTTTGGTACCTCGATCTCTCCCGTGGGGGAGGCAATTTCGTGGTCGTGGGGGAGGGTGCTGAGGTATACCCTCTGTCGTCCGGTAGTCCCCACGAAGATACAGTCAGCCACATGGTCATGTATTACCATGTGCTGTTTTAGCCAGGGTCGGCCCAGGATTAGTTCTGCCCTCAATTCTGGGCTCACGTAGGACGTGCCTGAATAATCCGCTTGCTGAATGGTAACCGACAAGTTGACCATACCATTCAGTTGTATCGTGACCCCCACAGCAGCTAAGAGAGCGTGGGTGGAAGGTGTGCGAGCGGATAGCTCGGAGGGCGTCAAGACGGATTGCTTGACGAAGTTCTCCGAGGCTAGAGTGTCGATCTCAGCGATGATTTCCCGTTAACTCAGAAGAATCCTGATCCGGAGTAAACCGCTGAGATCGGCCGAGACAGCGTTTAAGACTGGGACGTGCTTGGCGCTGTCGGGGCAGCAGGGTCATCCGCCTCAGCCGCCCGGTCCCTCCAGTTTCCCGGAACCGCGGCTGCTTGTCGTGACTTAATAACCGGGCAATCCCTGTGTAGGTGACGCCCCGGGCAATAGTGGCATTGCGGCGGGGGCCTAGTCGGGGCCGATTTTGCCTCGGCACCAGTTAAAGATGTGCCGCTCATGGTGGTGTTCTTGGCCGGTTGTTCACGAGCGGCCTTTTGGGGATTCCCCTCTGTTTCATCTGCCTCGGCTTGAACGGCGCGTTCGACCAGCTCCTCGAACGTGGTTATGTTGGCTGCTCTGAGCACCTTCTTTATGGAGGGTATGAGGGCTTCCAGTAGCAGCGAAATAATCTGATCCTCTGGGGCCAGAGGTAACAGTCTCAGAGCTAGCAGGTATTTCTTTTGTAGAAAAATACCCGTGGCTTCCCGCTCTTCCTGTTTTGTAGAGTAGAGCTTAATGTGCAATTTATTTAGCGCAGATACACCAGCGAAATGCTGTGTTAATAGCGTGCGGAATTTGGCCCAGGGCAACGAGAGTGTCTTGTACACCTCGTACCACTTCGAGGCCTTTTCGGTCAAGGATTTCGTCACCATCCTTGACCAGAGTGACGGTTCGATGGAGGCTTCCGTGAAGTTCACCTCACAGTGATTCAAGAAAGCCTCGGGATCTTCGTGGTCCATACCCGCGAAGGTGGGCAGAGGGACATCCGGCGTACGAAAAGCGCTTATTAGAGAGCGCCATTCAGCAAGGGGTGCGTTAGGTAGTTGAGGCACCGTACTTGTTGACTGAGGGCCACTAGTGGGCAGTGGTGGAGCTATGGTGGGGTACTGCCGAGGCAGACTAGTTGGCTGTTGGATGCCGGTGTCGTTAGGATTATCGGCCGTGGATTAACTGGCGCGATTCCCGTATCCGAGCGGCTACTTGGCCCTTGCGTGGCAATGTGTGTGTTCAGCGGTCGGATGTAAATTTGCTTCTAACACGTTGCGTGGTAGGAAGCGATGACCTCCTCTTAGTACCAACGGGCTGCGGAGAGGCCGATGTGTCGATATTTGAGTTGTCCATTGTGGACGGGCTGTGGTCGGGCGCCACCGAGTTTTGGGGGTCAAGCTCGGAAACCGAACAATTTCCTGTGGATATTGTTTTGGTAGCTGGTCTACCGGGGCCTTGGCGCATAGAAGTCGGCAAACGTATCATTGAAGCTGGGGGGGATCGTTTGCAAAACCTTGGAATTTTTGAAAAAAAAAATTGTTTTTCAGCCCCACGTTCGGGCCGCCAAATTGTTTTTTACCCCGTTCTCCAATTGAGTGGGGGTAGAGTGGAGGTAGAAATACAGTGCTTGATGGGGGGGAGAGGCGTGAGAGGAGAAGGTAAGGTGGAGGCAGGTACGGAGAGCTGCGGAGTGATGAAGGCACGGCAAGGCAGTTGAAGGGCAGGTGAGGGAAAAAGTAGGAACTCCACGGAACGTGCTCGAATCAGGGCGCTGACAGGGCGGACCCTAGTTCCGTAAGGCTGGTCGCGTACCGGCGGTCTGATGCGTGTTTTCACGTTCGGCGGGCCAGCGGTCAAGGCCTTGCACCCCTTGGGGAGGGTTGGCTTGACTAGTGGGGGGGAGGTAAGTGCACGCGCTTGATGTTCCCCTTTACAGGTTTCCGTTAAGCGGATAGTCCGCTCACGGACGGTGCCGGTGGAGACCTTAACACTATGTGGACCCGGACAGGGTGTGAGTCGGTGACGGGCTACTCGATGACTTTTTTTTGGTTTTTTTTTTAGATATAAAACCACCCACCCTAACTTACTAGTCAGTATTTAAATTTCTTCCGTGGTTCCCACCAGAATGTCTCGGGGGCGGAGATCCGAGCAAAGAGGGAGAGTAGGTCTCCGGCGATTTGAAAGCGGACATGATCAACGTATCCGACTCTGGTTCTTCGAAGGCGATAGCTGCACTCGGTGTGCAGGGAGGGGCCTGTGCTGGCGAGTTAAAACTGGCACGCGGATTCTGCCTAGAAGACTGGGCCTCTCGCTGGGCTCTTCACCGTTTATAAAACGAATATCCATGAACCCTCCGGGTGCGGGGGGGGCTGCTATTGGAGGTACTTTGAATTTCCAGGGACAGGGCGGTGAGTTAGGGCAGTTCCTAATAATGGGACGACTGAGTCCGGCAGCTGATTCGTTCCGCCGGGTCAGGTTGACTGACGGGAAGACGTACCTCGGTTCTTCCACACGGTTTCAGTGGTTGAACGACGCTGCTTCACGACACTTTAGTTGATGACACTGGCACGAAAGATAATGAAGTCGAAAAAGATAATTCACTGCGACGGAAAAGAGAACACAAAAAGAAAAGGAAACTTCCTCGAACACACGTCGATTTCGATGACAGGGCCGATGAGACACAACACTACAAGGTCGACCCGCTGGTGACAAGTCGGTTGTTCAGGATGGTAGAAGGAACAATGGAAAAACTGTGGATATCTTAAACTCGTTTATTAGCAAGGTGAGGAGGAATAGCGTAGCTCTGACTCCATAGAAATTCGAACACGAACTGATCTTACTTACTACTCCTCGACTCTCGGTGACCGCACGGGAGGGTGGCCGAGAGCAGTGGGAGCGGCATGATGGCCCGTTGATTGGTTGAGAGATAGACAACGAAGTCGCAGCCAGCAGTGGGGGAGCGCTGCCTCAGCCTCGCTGCCTCGGTTCTCACGCGTCATCACCGAAAATTCACTAATTTAAAAATCTTTAATTGTAAATTAAAAATATTAATAATAATCTTAAAATGTTCAAATTTTGTTCATAATTTAGAATTTATCGTAGCTTCATTATTCACGAATAATAATGGAGCTACGACGAATAGAACGGCCGCTGGAGTTTTTAGATTTTAATTATTTATTTAGTTATTTATTTAATAAAATTTTCACTCAAAATGACAACTCCAATGGCCCTTCTACCCCACTTAAGGAATCGTTAATTTCTTACAAGTTACAGTCAGATATGAAAAAGAATCAATGTACTTTAAACTTCTGTAGTCATCAAAAATAAAATATCTAGAATCGATTATTAAGCTTATTCCTAACTTAAATAAAATACTAACGAGGTGGGGGGGGCATCTTTTGCTCTTTTTGACCAAAGTTTAAATATTGGTATTTTTCTTTAAATCGATGTTGTTAAAATAAAGGAAGGACGGCCACAAACTCCCATCGGGTCTAATTGTTATCCGGCGACCCCGAGTTGTAGGCTGGACAGCTTGATTTCTTTCTAGATTTTTTTTTGTCTTTTCATGTTTAATTTAATTTAATTTTTATCAAGTGCCTTTCCGCCATACAACTCGAAGTGCCGGTTGAGCTCCCCGGTTTCTCCAGTGCGCTAATGGAAGAAAAGAAGCGTGGAGAAGGCGAGAGGAAAGAGAGGAGAGGAGGCGCGTTTACAAGGGGGTAGGCAAACTCGTCGTCTGAATCTCAAGAGTCCTCAATTTGTCACGTTAGACCTTCACTCAAAATTTTCTCTCGTAAAATTTTAAGTGAAATCGTGTGAACAGAATGTTGGCTCTTGAGGTTCTCATTCTGTCGTGTGACATACAACAAAATTTTGAAAATGAATATAAATTTTAGTTATGGGAGAAAATAAAGTAATTTGTTGTATCAAAAGTATTTTCTTTGTGCTATTTAAATTATAATTCCCCGTTATCGCACACCTAGATAGAAATTATTACTAAGTTTTCTTCCTATTAATATCTTTTCGAGAAGAAATACCAATCTAGGCTGATATAAGTAGTAAAGTGGGAGAAAAAATCCTAGCTTCGCATAGTGCATTCTTACCGTAGGTAAAACTTTTATTTGCCGACACAGGACGGAGTGTTAAATTTTAATTTGATCGCATGATAAATTTTGTTCTATGTATGGATTATGAAATTCAAATTTTTGAACATTAAGAGAAAAACATTGATACGCGCCAAAAAATTATGTCGAATTTTTAGCAAGGAAAGTTTCTGGAGGAAAATAATGTAAAACTATAAATTTAAAAAATTGTGCTCATTCAAGAACTTTCTTAAAATATGCAGAAAAATCAGTTTGTTGGATTGTGTTAACTACACACATTTTGAAAAATTTGAAGATTTGCTTACAATTTGTCATTTGCGATGTAAATTTTCAGAAAAAATAATAGAAATACTATCATAACATTTTTATATTTCATCAAATTAAACAGGTTTACAAAAATGTCAAAAATTGGCTTCAGCCTTTTTTCATAGATGTTAGTTTCTCTAATGCTATTTATAATTTCTAGATAGAAATATTAATTTATACATGATTAAAATTTACTAAGGAAATTTCGTTAAATTTTTGAAAAATGTATCTCAGCTTTAAAAAAATGTGGGAAAATAGGCGAAAAGAGGAATAGAGGAAAGAATGTGATCCCAGCGCTACGAAAAAATTATTAGTAATTTTTCGGTTATCTTCCGGTCATCTCTCCCAATCTACATTATAAGAATTAAACTAATTATTAACTTTTATCTTTATCGGAACACCAAAAAGCATTTGCCTATGGATGACGTAGCCCGAAGGTAATATTACGAAATTTGTAAGCAGAGGAAATTACCTCAATACGACAGAAAAAAAATTTTTAATTACACAGTTAATGTACTTTACCTCCGTTTAGTACCGTTAAAAATGATACCACAGAAACATTACGAATTTCTATTAATGGTAGCATACTTATACTTTTGACCATAACTTTTTGACTTTTCTATTGCTAGAGTTATCACTTATCAAAAATATCTGTTAGGTTCCAGTTATGGTTCAGTAGCATTCATGTATCCTGATGAGGTCCGGCGTTGCGGGACGAAAGCTTGATAATAAATTGGAATTTTTACGGCTAGTCGATCAAAAACTGTCAGAAGATCAACCTTTTTCATTGAAAAAAAACATTTAACAATTTTCAATTTTAGAGTGAAAATAATAATGTGACCGATTACAACTGAAATCAGGCAGCGTGGTAGAGAACCTCTCACTGATCGGTTTCAAATTGAAATATGTTGTTAAGTACGAAAAGTAAGCTAATCCGTATTTTTTGTTTCCCTCTAAGATGAAAGCCACGGAAATTATCGCGATTCAGAAAATAACCTCAAAATCTGACATCGCCGTACAACAATTTCAAAAATGAATCGTGTTTTCTTAATTTTTCAATATTTTTGAATTCTGTTTCCTTCATTTTACTTAGATTTCAATGCTCTTTCTTTGCGCATCAAGGTTTTCTTTAATTAAAAATGAAAAAAATTCAAATGCGATGTTATCCGGAAGGTCCTTTGTTTTTTTTTTGCTAAAAATTTTTTCAGAGATAGCTGATAACAAGATCTGGAAGTTACGCTATCCGAGAATTCCCACTTCTAAATTATGTAGGAGTGAAAAAAATAGTTTTTTTTCATTTATTGGTGCTTTTTAATTGGAAAGCTATATAGTAATAATTTTTAACTCATTTATAACGTTTTTATATAAATAGTACTGAATTATTTTAGTTTTAATTTTATTAAAATAGATTTTAAGATCTTAAAGTCTCTTTTTTGCTCTTTTTTTGTTTTGTATTTGAAGTTTTTAAAATTCTTTTGTCAAAATATTATGTTACTTGATAGAAAACTTTCATTTGTTCTGTGTAAGTAAGGTGAATGTGTTGACACAAGATTCTGGTTGGATTTTTGACCAAATAAAATTAATAAATTTACAAGGAAGGAATAGTTAAATTTTCAGTTATGGCCTTGTAATAATGTGTTTGAAGAAACTCACGCTTTGTATCACACAGTGATACAAAAATTAATTTTTAAGAACGGAGTTGACTTTGCAACCAAATAGATTAACTTTAAACCAATTATTTCAGTTTTTTGCCAAAATAAAGGAATCTTCAACCAAAACAGACGAGTTCTCTACAAAATGGCTGTATTCTCAAATAAAAGCTATCAATTCGAAACTAAAAATAAAATAGTTTAATTTTCCGATCATGAAATTAATTCTCATCTAAAAAAACAAATGATTAACTAAATTTTCTATCTTTTTATCAAAGAAGTAAATTTTCACTTCATAAAACGAAACTTTATCAATTTTAATTTAAAGACCAAAAAAGTGGGAAAACTCAAATATACCTTTTTAAGCTCTCAAGTTCATAATTATTTTTCTTGCGCCTGATTAGGAAAATATATACATTTCTTTTGAAATTGGTTACTTTATGTCTAGCACAAAATAAAACTTTTAACTATTGTACAATTTTGTAGTACAGCGACCCATTATTTATTCACACTCTTATGAACTATATTTTTTCACAAATCTCGGTACCCCTAAAAGAAACAATTTTAAAGTGTAGGGCTTTAAAAGCTGCAATAATTAGGAAGGGTGATGTATTAAATATCTCATTTTATAATAAGGAGTTTCACTATCTACATCAGGGTTTACCATGTTTTTAAATTCCATGCATTACGTCAGCAAATTTGTTTGAATTAACAACAAAATCAATTCCTTAAGAAAAAACAATGTTATTCAGAGGTTTGACAAGCTCCATTGATGTTGAACACGTATTTCCGATCCGAAAAAAAACTCAATTTGAATTTGAAAAAACCGCAAAAAAACCCTTTTTGAGCCCAAAATTCGTAAAATCGATTTTTTCACTACAGATGTTTGTTAGAACACTCGGTTATGAAAGGCTTTGTAGGAAGCGATAATTGAGAGAGTAGGAAGCCGATACGTATTTTTTCCTATGGGAAATACGTTTTATACTCCACGGAGTTTGTAAAACCTCTAGATATAATTTCTTTCCAACGCAATTATTTTTTATTTTAATCGAAGAAATTTGGGACGATATTAAAAAATTTTTCAATTTTGGAACACCCTAGTATATATAATGAATTAAAACTGTTTTTAAAAATGAGTAAAGTTAAAAATAGATAAATGTAATAAAATACATTTAGCGATGGTGTAACATTTTTAACTCAAGTGAAGCATTCAGAAGGCCATATGACGATTATAAAATGATTATAAAAAAAATTAGATTGAAACAATGCTCGAGAAAGTAATGTATAAAAATGCTATGATAGACAATAATTTGGACACTTAAAACTCCTAAAATTTTTCCTCAAGATTTCAACTATATAATTATGATTAAAAATTCACCCATATATAATTATCGTTTGTATTATTATTATATTATATTTATTGTTAATATTATTCTCAGGTTGAAATATTGCAATATTAATTGAATATTAGAAATGGAAAAAGTTCAATTATTTTGTATCATTGGTAACCTAATACCAACAATATTTCGCGAGAGAAAATTATATTCTCTATAAGAATGTAAAAAATGGACATTATGCATGAAATTTCTTATGAAAGGCAAAAATTCTGCTTTTTGTTTGGGACAGAAATTCACATTGCTATAATGGTCATAGGAGCAATTCAAGTAATTCGATTTTCTTCTAATTATTCTAAATTCTTTTAATTCTCTGTATTCTTTTTTATTTTTTGGAGTTGCGTAGAATGCTTTCAATTGGTTTCGAATTCTTATAAATTCTGTGAAATTATCTAATACCCTGATTTCAGAGAGTTCTCTAAATTACAAAAACTTGACAATACTGTAAAAAATGCAAAGGAATTCAAAAGAATACAAGACAATTAGAGAATGTAGGCTATCCAGAGAATACAAGTATTTCAGGGAATGTAGACATTTCTAAGAATTCAAAAGATTTCAAGCCAGTTGAAAAAATCAAAGAACTGTAAACGAGTTTAAAACAAATCAGAGCAATTAAAAGATATTTTAAAAGTTTTGTCTAAATAAGCTGAAGTCGTTTGACTATTTTAAAGTTCTTGGAATTCTAAATTATAAAAATTGTGAAATTGTCGGAGTTATCTGAATTCAGGGCACCCTTGGAATTCTGAATTATAAAAATCGTGAAATTGCCGGAGTTGTCTGGATTCAGGGAACTCAAGAGATAATAATGAATTTTAAGTATTTTAAAGAAGTTAGAAAGATTCAAAGGTATCGGAAACAAATTTAAAAAGTTCTATGCAATTTAATAGAATACAGTAGAATTCAAAGAACCGTTTCAAATTTAAATCAGTACAGTTAGATGTGAATTGAATTGATTGATAGATCCATATTTCCCGAATTTCTTGCATTATTTTAAAGTTCTTATAATTCCCTAAATTATTTGAATTTCTTAAATCTGTGGAGTTTTCTCAATTATTTGGTTCTTGAAACCTGAGCATCGAAAAATAAATTGCTCCAGTTTAAAATTTACTAATTTTTGATGTATAATATTATATTGCCATGTTTCAAAAGTTAATAGTGCTTGTGATTAAAACGGGGGTCTATTATCAAAAGAATTCTATTGAAGTTTAGGGAAATTTTGTGGAAAAGTAGAAAAGTAAAATAATTTTTTATCTTCTACTGGATAAATATTGTGTGTCCCGGTTTGTCAATATATAGTTTTTACATAAGTTTAGAAAAATTTGTAAAAAAAAAGATCTTAAGCTCAAAAAATCCTAAGTAGAAAATACTTCAATCTTTATTAATATGCTGTTTGTATTTTGTTGAAGAGGTTTTCATTGAATCCAAAATCATCTAAGGTTATCCAAAGTAATGTATAACAATTCTATGACTAATAATAATTTAGACTCTTGATATTCAATAATATCAAATTTATATATTTTTAGTGTAAGTTTTTCAAACGTGAGCAACATTCAAATCAATATGTCAAGAATATAGTTAATAAAAATTGAAATATTACCTTAATGGGACAAAATTCAAATAAATAAATATTCCTAATTTTATTCAGTTCGTTCGAGAATTCTTTTTTGATATCAGGGCATCCTTATATATGCGTTAACTGCTACAGATCAGCAAAGAAAAAGCTGTAAAAATTTATGAAGATGGTTATAATCACAAAATATGTTAAAAAAAATTAGCATCTATAAAATATTTAAATTACGAGAACATTTTTTCTAATATATTTTGCTAATTCGAACAATAGAGGCATTTATCAATGGATTTTGAATTAATTTTAATATTCAGAAACCTTATTTAATAAGTTTCTATATATTGTTTTCAATTTAAAATTTTTTTTCTATCCATTCTGTTCTACTGATTAATACTTTTATTCAAGATTGCAGTTTTGATAACTAAAAATCAAAAGTTTTTGTTTATGAGTCTCTTGATTTTTAATCAATAGATTCGAAACAATAAAAATAAAATAATTGTGTGCCTATACCTTTCGATTCAATGTTTTTGTGGATTGAATCATAGAGGCAATAGAATTAAAAATCAAACTAATTGTCTTTCAATTTAAAGTTTGTGTGTTATGTCCTATAGATTTGCATATTAGATCTTAAATTAAAGCGTGGAATGACAATACATTCATGATCTGATGAACTCTTTAAATTTCCGGAATATGTAGCCCCTTTTGTGTGGCCAATTTACATGATTTGATTTATTTTTTAAAAGATTTGTGACCGTTTCAACCATTTGTATTTTTAAGAAATTTCACTTTCCCCAGACTATTATGAAAAGGGTTTATAATCGTGTCATTTAAAATTTGGATTGTTGATAACTTTCGAACAAAAATTATGTATGCTACAAAAACCTAGGGAAATATTTTCGAAAATAAGGGCTATTATCAAATTAATTTTATAGTGAACGAAACTAGTTTTGATCTATTATTAGCTAAACTGCAAATTCAAACTCATATTTAAAAAACTATGAGTGTGTGTGTGTGTTTAAGCATCTTCGATAAAAGTAAACTTATAATAAAAGCATTTCACAATGATTTCAATGATTTCTTAAATATGTATTTTAAAAATGTCGCAAAGATTTCATAAAATTTTAAAACTTTCCCTTACCTAAACTAAAATTATTTCACAGAAAGTTTTATGATTTCACAAACATTGCGATGAAACAAAAAATATTTATGGTTCTGACAAATTACTCGTTGAATTCTCGAACACCGAAAAAATCACGTAAAAATATACTGCCAAAAGAAAATTAATCCACAAAATCTGGAAAATGGCCAAAGTCATATTCAAATAAAAAGATTAATGAACGAAAAAAAGGACTGAATGTAATGAAACGTCAAGTTTTTATCATTATAAAATTTGTATTTCTTTCCTTCATTCTTATTACATGCATTGTGTATTTTCTCATAACAATAAAATTCTTTGATATGTTCTTATGATTTTTATTTCATAATGTTTATGTTATGTTTATTATTAAAAAGGTTATAGATGCACTTTTGTTTGTATTTAATGTGCTATAATGAATCGTAGGAACTATATTTCAGTACGCTCCTACTGTCCATTTTGAAAATTAAATTCTTCCTATGATCACTATTTTATTACTTAGTTTTGATTTTTATTTATTTCAAGCTTCCAATTGATAAATTCTCAATACCTTTCACTCAAAAAAAATACAAATAAAATGTTTAGTTTAAAATAAATCAATTTCCTTCTACACAATGGGTTCACAGTCGGTAACTCGTTGCTGTACTTTATTATAATGAGTTATTTATTTATGATATAAATTAATGAATAATAAAATTATCCATGGCCACAAAAGCTTACTACCATTATATAAATTATTTATGACCATAACTAAATGATAAAATACCATTAATTACCGATAAATGAACATAATTATTGAAAATAGCCTGAAACCTAATAAACACGATGAAATCGTAAAATTCTAATAAGCTCTTTCAAACCTCATGTAAAATTCGCTAAAAACCAAATAACGTATATTGTTAAACTAATCTACTGTTAGAATCTTATAATTTCCAAACAAAAATATAAATTTTCAGTGCCCAACGTTGCCAAAGCCCAAAGATTTTAGGAACTTTAATTCTTCTATGAAACTGCATGATTTTCTATAAATTTTATTTAAAACAAATACTATTTCCCAGTCATCTTCTGTAATATAAAACATGAAAAATAATTTCAATTATATATTAGAAAATTTGAAAATATGAATTAAAGCGAGAAAAAGCATTAAAAAATACAAATGCTTTTTGATTCCCAAAAGATTTTCTATTATTTTCTATGTTAGATTTTGTTTTTCCTCCTATTTTCGTGCAAATCGTAAAAAATTGGCTTTGTTCTTTTTTATGGTAGTTTGTTCAGGCTACTTCAGGCTGCTCTTGATTAAATTTAGATAAATTCAAGTAGTTACTGATTTTAACTTTACCAAAACACTAAGAAGCTTTGGTCTATAAATTAAGCCGCCGAAAATTAATATTCTGAAACAAGTGAACAAGTTAAATCACCTCAAAATAA
>NC_046660.1:50410626-50419706 GCF_010883055.1 Belonocnema kinseyi
AGTGTTAACAAATTTTATTGAACTCAATAGTACAAACAACTCCTAAGTGTTTTTGATTTCTACTCCCCTAAAATAAAAATGAAAATATTCAAACTAAACCAAAAACATTAGAACATTTAAGACAAAAAGATGATTTTTTCATGACAGCCCGAGTAAAAATGCTTCCACTTGAGTTCGACTTGAATTGCCCCCAATCAAGAAATGCTGAAGTAGAAAAGTTCGACTTGAGCATGTCTCAGTTTTTAGACGGAGCCAGATTTCAATTTAAGTCTCGGAGACAAGTTTCTATGCCTTGAAGACATAAATTTATGTCTTGAGTCGAATGTTTATGACTTCATCTCAAACGGTTTATAATTTCGAGGGTATACCTGTCCTAACAAAAAGGGTCATTCTGACTGTCATAAAAGCTAATCTTTGTTAATTATTAAGCAATCTTGAATTTTGTATACAATATATATATATATATATATATATATATATATATTCAATCAACTTATTTACGGATTTTCATTTGTATTATACTTGTTCGACGATGATACCACGAACACAATTTTTAAGGGTTATACTCGTTCACACCCACAGATTGTGCATTTTTTATTTTAAAATAACTAATCTAATAATTACAAATTTTTCATCCATCAATTTTAATCTCATTTATGAGCCGAAAAAGGTTCGACCATCTCAGCCAAGACAAGGGTTGTCTTGAGACAAGTAAACGTCGTCTTAGCCAAAACAAGGCTCAACTTGAGACATGTAAACGCCATTTAACTGTTGTGGCCATAAAAGTATGACGAAGGCCTATGTCTCGACTCAGTTTTGAGATGTAACCAGACATCGATGTCTTGGAGACGAACTCAAGACATAACCAAGTCGAACTCAAGTCGTAGCATTTTCACTTGACAGTTAAATTTCATACACGAAAAGACCATTTTTTTTTAAACAAAGCTTATTTTCAACCAAAAAAAAATTATTTTTCACCATAATTTATTATTTAATTACCAAAATAGAAATTTTCAGTCAATTGAATACAACAAAAACAAAAAATTTAAACAAAATAGCTGAATTCTCAATTACATAGATGAACGTTGCCTGAAAAAAAACATAATTGCGTCAAAAACTTGTAAAACCCAATTGTTCACTTGTGGCGATTCTCGGAACCCTATAAAACCGACTTATAGGGATGATGCTTAAGAAATAATCAGTCATTTGCATTTTATAATTAATCGCAAACAGAAAATTTAAATTTCAAATCGATTAACTCGTGAATCGATTTTCTTAAAATTAATTCAAAATTAAAATTCTTAAAATTTATGAGTTTCATCAAACCTTTTCAACAACAAAAATGCATTTAGTTTTATGTGAATTCGAAAAAATGTAGGGACGATGTGCATGAACTAGCAATTGACATTAGGGTTGCAGTTACGATAAAATTATGATTAATTTCTTATTGAAATTCAAGTTTTTAAATACAAACAATTTAGGGTGACCATTTAAACGTAACAAACTCAGAATCTAATTCAGAAAAATTGAATTAATTGATAATTTCCGACTTACCTGAAAGAATTCAAAGCATCAGTTTATAAATTACGCAGTCATAAGGCAATATTGTGAAACTTCTGAATCGGTTAAATCACCTTCAAATGGATAAAAATAAAACTATTTAATCATTCGATTTATTTAGCTATAGGTTGCCTAAGTTGAAAATAATTTCACCGAAATATTACGAAATTCAATAAAGCTTAACAGCAAACATGATACTGAATCTTCTGATTTCGAGTCTCGTAAGGTAAAAAAAATATATGAAAGTTAGCAATTTTTTTTAAAATAATCACGCACAATTTATTTAAAAACTAAAATTTTCCTAGTTTTAAATCTAATAATTTATAAAAATATATAATTTTTAAATTTTAATTTTTCGGTAATGTAGAGTATAAAATTATAAGCCAGCGTATGATTGTGCAAATTCAAACGAATAACCTCCAGCACTAAAGAATATTAAATAGTTATATTCTAAAAATCTTCAATTCCAATTTTGTTATAATTAAAGAGAGCACATTGACAACTGATAAATTAGAATTTCTTTGATTTGCAACCTTTCTAACGTATGCGATGCAATTACGAAGCAAAAGTTTTTTCAATTTTAAGCGCCTTCTAAGTCAGATTACCTAAACATTGAATTTTTAATTTCAGTTTTTAAAAATCAACAATAATTAAGGAGCCTGAGGTATTAAATATCTCATTTTATAATATAGAGGGTTCACATTAGGGTGGTCCAAATTTGTTTTTGTAATTTTCATGCATATCGCCAAAAAAATGTGTTTGTCTTTCTTTAAGGGAAGGAGAGAGAGGTGGAGCCATGCTCCCTCACTCAAAAGTTCAGTGTGTTCTGCTGATCTAATCACTAAATTTTAAATGCGACGCATTTTAGAAATGTGTGTAAATTTCAATTCACGACATCATCACGTGTACAGTAAAAGTTGTGAAGAAAAGATAAAAGAGATAATAATATCAGCCTATATATATAGTCGTTTTTTTAAGAACAAATTCTTGTTTAAAGATACTAGAATCCGATTAGCTGACTTTGCAATTTATTCATCGCAACACTTGATCTTCAATATCCACAATCTAATGGACAAAATCAATCTCCCATAATTCTGAGGCCAACTGCCCCGATTCATTTCGAAATCCCCCCGGGTTTTCAATCTATGATGAATTTCTCAGATTTACCGACTTTCAGAAATTACCAAAAAAATTGACCATAAAGAATAATGGTCACAATGATATTAAACTTCATTAATTTTAGTATATGAATTCAATTCTGCTTCATTTCATTTCATACATTTGTTTGCTTTTCCTATAATACAATGGAAATGAAAGCCGATTGGACAGGTACTTTATGGGCTCAATGAGAATACAGTATCCTGAAACTTGTGAATAGACTACGTCACCTCAACATATGTATATAAAGTATGCACGAGCTGTTCCTCAAAATGGAAACATTATATCATTTACACACTTAATCTATTTAATATTACATATGTGTATTATAAATAATTATGCAGAATTCTGATTATAAATCGAAAGCAATTGACCAAAAATATTTACTAATTCTTCAATGACAAAAATTACCAAAGAATTAGTTAAGATTTCCACTTAAGGTAGGTATCGCGCCAAAAGACAGATATTTGAAAAAAATTGTTTCTCTATAATTTTAAGAATAAAAATTTTATAAATAATAACATTTTAAATAAAAAATATTATTTTTTATGAAAACTGCTGACATTAAAACAAAAAAACCATCAAGTTTAAACACATTTTTTTCATTAATATCCTTTCTGACTGTCAACGCTTCTTACCAATTTTTAAAAAATGGTTGCGTTTGAATAAATTTTAATATTTATTAGTTATTTTTAAAACTGGAAACAGTAGAGTTGTAGAGAATGTTTTCTCGAAAAAAATTTTCTGTCATTTCTTAAAATGCAATCATTTTTCAAAAATTGATAAGAAGCGCCGGCCAGAAAAAAATGTATCACAAAAGACGTGTTTAAAATTAATGTATTTTGTTGTTGCGAATTTTAACATTTTTCATAAAAAATCATCTTTTTTATTTGAAATGACATCAGTTTTAAATTTTTGAATCTTACTATCATAGAAAAACTATTTTTTTCAGATATCTGACTTTTTCATGACAACTACCTTAATAAAAATGTTACTCGACTATTTTTCAAACATATAAATTTTGAATCAATTAATAAAATGCCCACTAGTTCAAATTTATTGAGTAATCAATAGAACCATCACTAAAGATAATAATAATGACAATATTTATTTTTGTCTGCTTGAATATAAAATGGACTTACGAGGAAACTGGATATAGTGGGTTGTAAGAGGACGTTATGCAAGTCAAAAATTCTCGCTTTATATCCTTATTGTTGCTCACAATCACAAAAGATTCAATAAGAAATTTAATATAATCATATTTCTTCAATAGACAGGATATAAGGATGCATCTGTTTTTTTTATAGAACAGACTTGAAATCATTTGATAAAGCTGAAACATAAAAGGGCGGCCTTGCAGTATTTACCATACGGTTCGCGGTAAGAAGTAAAAATTAATTCAAACTTAAAATTAAATTTCAACCTAATTTGAATTTATTAACTCAAATTCATTAATTCGAACTAAATTAATTTAAATTAATTAATTTAAAACTTTAATTTCTTTAATGAGTTGTCCCTTATTCGAAATTTTATCAGACATAATTGCTTCTAGTTAGATCATTGTCTGGACTGTCTAATCTAGGCGGTCTTTTCTGGCCCTAATCGAGTACTGACTGATCAATCCTGACCAAAAAAATGTCTTAAAATTAATCCGAGATATAGCTTTTCTCATTTAGATAAAACAGGAAGTTTGAAAATAACAATTATAAAAGAGAAACAAAACTTTCTCTAAC
Organism: Belonocnema kinseyi; assembly: GCF_010883055.1. Classification (NCBI taxonomy): domain Eukaryota; kingdom Metazoa; phylum Arthropoda; class Insecta; order Hymenoptera; family Cynipidae; genus Belonocnema; species Belonocnema kinseyi. The sequence continues at coordinate 50,415,078 of NC_046660.1, forward strand.
TTTTGATTCAACATGAGTAATTTTGGCACATTTCCAAAAATATTCAAGGTGTTTAAAAGTATGAAAAATAAAAAAAAATTATTAGCTTATTTAGACTAGCGTTTGACCAAATAAAAGCTTTTTAGTTCTACTCAAGATCATGATACACCTTCTCGAAAGCGTCACATTATTTGGTCAGGACTGTCTGATGTGGCCCAAAATGGTTTCCTGATAATTTTACACGTCTGATAATTTATTACCTGAACAAGATACTAAACAGATATTGTATTGCAAAAACTAAAAGTAAGAAAATATAGAGGAGGTTAGGTAACTTTTTTCATTAGAAGCATTGAAATCTTTGGGTACATTCTAAAATCCATTGGAATATCTAAAAATAACTTTCCGTTATAGGAAAGATTTTATATAAAAAAGAAGTCATACGAAAAACCTAAAATCTTAAAATTTTATCAGGACACTGTCAAATAATGAAAATATAGTAACCCTTTGTCCAAATTTCACATACGCGGCCCGCTTCGTGAGTCTTTCCTGCTCATAGGTTCTTTTTAATATAGTACTCAGATAGCAATTAAATTAATTATTCAAACGCATTTTCTAAAAATATATATTTTTTTCAAATGCATAGGTTATTGAAAAATGAATTTCGTAAAATACAACTTCACGCTTGTTTAGTGCTCAAATAGGGCTTTTAAAAAAAAAATGACTTCATAGTCGCGACTGAAAAAAGTAAAATTATTTCAGTGATCAGTCAAATGGCCTGACGCTCGCGCAGAAAATATTTGAAGCGGCCATTCGCACCATCAGCCATTCTCCCAAGGCTGGATCAAATAATACGATTTCTGCATTTAATGCACATAATTGTACGACAAAATATTTGAAAAGATGATAAAATATGATTTTTAAAACTTATCAAAACACTAACGTCGTCCACAAGGTGGGGTTTTCAGGGCACACAGTCGAGTTATATTTGTTGTATGAATCTGAAAATACAATTTTTGTATTTAGTGAATATAAATATACAAAAAAATAATGAAAAAGCACAATAAAATGAAATTGTCTAAGCTCACCAAAACACTAACGTCGTCCCCATCGTGGGTCTTTTATGGCACACTGTAGATTTCTTCTCATTGCTAGGCGCGCATAAACTAGTTAGCATTGATGCCCTTTATATAGTTGGACCCTTGGATATTTAAAATAGAAAAAGGCACTGAATCATAAAAGATGCACTATACGGACGGGGGATTCAAAAAAAAAATCCTTGAAAAAATCAATACAAGAGAAAAGTGAAATTCGCCTTCACGCAAAATCGTATATTATTAACAAAACATAAAAATTTTAGAGCGGAAATCCAAATCCCGACAATTCGTTTAATGATCTCGCAAAAAGCTTGCATTAGGTCCGATCCGCAAATTTAACGGCAGAGATAGCCCCGTTTTGCTTTGCATGTATTCTTGAATCTATATGCACTATGGTTCCCCTTTATTCGGAATCTGTGTCTTGGTTCATAGTATCTTCTGATTATGTTATTACCGACAGCCTGGTAAGAATCTATATTTCTTTAGAGCATAACAGAAAAATAAGTTTAATATTTTATTTACTACTACTAATCTGTGTTCCTATTTTTTTTCTTTTAGTTAAATGAATTAAGGAAAATAAAGTTGGCCGAGCGAGACGTGTCGAATGTTAGACCTCCCCAGGCTCGACACAGACGTCAAGTTAAGTCGGTGTTTATTATTTTAGCGCCCGCGGATGAGCAGAGTTTTTTAACAGTAAACAGTAACTTTCAGTAATGGACTGATCTCGGGAAAGTTTTTCTGCAGTTTTCCTTTCCCTTGGCTAAAAGTACAAGGAAATATGAGCGCCTCTAATAAAAATCTGGCTGCAGAGGGTAGCGGATAGACTCTGTGGATTCGGGTATTTTGTATGCAAATTATTGAAAAGAATGAAAATGTTAGTTATAAAATGAAATAAGGTTCTTGGTTGTATCTGGAGTTTCTTTTCTTCGAGTTATCTAATATATATATATGTGTATTGTATTATTGTATTATTATTATATTATTGCTTATCATTACTAACTTTTCCTTCTATCTAAACAATGATACGCCCTCCAAATTTTAGCTTGATCGGATAATAACCTCTGATTTATTTGTTGATTATAAAATTGAAATTATTAATATTTATAAAAATACGTTTTTATGTGTCAAAAAATGATCTTGAATTTTCGGTGCGAATAGTTTCTGTAAGGAAAAAATAAAATAAAATTATAAATTAAAAAAAATAGTATCTCATGCTTCGCATTAGATTTCATCGGAAATGCTAATTTTTCTACATTATGTTCAACTCTATTATACCAAATGTATATTACATTTATTTATGTACCTTATAAATGCGCGTCCTATTAAAATAAATATTATTATTGCACATTTTACTGCAACTTGTATCGTTTGACCATAAATTTAATTTTTTTATATTTAATGTAGATGTAATTCAGGCGAGAAATGTTGTTGAATAAAATTGTATTGGATTTTGTGTCCTTTTCCAAAAAGTTAATTTTTTTAATTGCACTATATTCTTATAACCAGAGTTTATAACAAACTTGTAGATACTTTTGGTTCAACCACTTTTGTCGTTTTATTTCGGTCGTCTCTTGTGTTGTGTTGCCAAAAATTTATTTTTTTAATCTCTAATCTTATTTTTTACGATTGATAGAAAATATACTCGTCCTATCTAAAAATTATTATTAACAAATTTATAGATCTTTTCGGTCCACACAACTTTAGTCTGTTAATTTTATTTCATACCTTATGTCGTTTTTTGAAAAATTTAATGTTCTAATTTTGAATGTTATTTTTTCCGTTTCAAAGAAAAACGATGTGTCCTACCAAAAATTATTCATGACAAATTTAAATAGGTTTTCGCTATTTTTTGGAAGACCATCTTTTGTCTACTTATTATTTCATAGCTTGTTTCGTTTGTCCAAAACTGTATTTTTTTATTTTTATTGTTGTTTTTCCGACTAAAAACAAGAAATATGTGTCCTATCGAAAAGTGTTTAAAGAAAATTTTGTAGATCTTTTCAGAACGCGCAATTTTAGTTATTTTTTTTTTTCATATCATATATAGTTCGACAGCAAAATGGAATTTAATTTTCAACTTTTTGACAAAATTCAAAATTTTACTATGATAATCTTATCGGACTTTCCAGAATCAACGTTTTTCTTCGATTGACTCTCTTTTGAAAGTGCGCCAAAGCAGAATCCAATCTGATCAATCTTTTCGAAGTTATCGTGCCTGCATGATATAGGCTACAGACAGACAGACATAGACCTTCATAAAAATCGTTTTTTGGACTCAAGGGGTTTAAAAACATGGATATTTGATTCAAACTGTCAAAGTGAAATTTTACATAAAATCAATACTTTCTCATTAGGATGAGAATGTAAAAAAAGTGTTGTCCCATGCAAGTACGACATGCTTTGGCGTTAGATTTAGATCTCGTTGTTTATTTATGTGTACCTAATTTAGATAAGAATATAAATAATTGGCACTGATTTGTTATAAGTGTATTGTGGAAATTGTGCTTATTTTGTTAATTAAATTAAGAGTATAAACCTTATTAATTTTTCTTCGAAATCGAATTCTTCGAATCCACCCTTAAATTTGTTTAAAAGATGCGAAAGAACCCAAAAAAGAAATATCTAACGTAAAATGTTTGAGTACCCGGTTTAAAAAAAAACATAAATTCTAAATAGCATACATAATTTACTAGTTTCTTGTTAACTTAAAAAATATGTTTCTATTTATTTTAATCATCAAAGTTATATAAATCAGTAAATTTAGTCATATTTTAAAGATTTTTGTCAAATTCCTTAGCGTTTTCAAGACCTTTAAATTTTTTTCTAAAGATTTTAGAGGATTTTACATACTTAAGGTCATTTCGGAATGTTACAGAGCAGTTTTTAATGTTTTCCAATAATTGAATGGAATTTCGAAGGATTTGAAATATTTGAGGGTATGGTAAAGTATACACAGGCATTTTTATAAGCTTACAAGTTTCAAGGGATTTAAAAATATATCAAAGGATTTGAAATGTTTTTGAAAACTGTAAAAGTTTCGTAGAACTTTTTCATTTATTTTAACAGTTTATAAAAATTTCAAAGACTTTGAATTATTTTAGAATATTATAAGAGATTCAAATGAATTTTCAAAAGATAAAAAATATAATCAAAATTGATTCAAAATTTGAAAAAATTAACTGAATCCTTGTTATTCAATAAATAAAAAATAAACCTTTTTGTTTTATATCTAGTATATATTTTTATTATACTATTCCTCATTTGTGAAAAATAATTTGCGTTCTTCAAATTTATTTAGAAATAATTCTAGTTGCAAGAAAGATGGAAAATGCTTGCCACGTCAAAAGTCGATAAAAGCCTTTCAAATAAATTTGTAGCGGTAATGCCTTCACAAGTTCTTTTTTTAACCCTGAAAGCGCCCTAGGGGTCGTGGGCGACACCACTTTTTTTCGCGCAATTATACCAGGTGTATACATATGAAACCGGTATTTTTTCAAGAAAAAAACACATTTATTTCAAGAGAATGATAACAAATATTTTATTCAAAGTATGCGCC
>NC_046660.1:50419806-50453942 GCF_010883055.1 Belonocnema kinseyi
ATACGCCAATTAGCACAAATGGTAAGTTCCGACAGTGCCTACAAGTGTGCCTACTGGCCGCTAAATGGCAATACCGGTTTCATATGTATACACCTGGTACCAAAGCCCCCTTTGTGAATTTAAATTCTGTGAAGCCCTCCAGTGTTAGTTAAACATTTCTTCTTCCGATCTATACCGTTGGCAAATTGCTGTGTAGATTTTTCGATCTGCGGCATTAGTTGTAAGCAGTCGCCGTCTGCCTGGGGATCGTTTACGACCCCACATGTCGCTTTGTGATTTTTTTTTGAGAACAAATTTTTAATTTTTATTTTCGGAAAATATTGCGTGTCCTAGTGAAAAGGAGTGTACGGACTGCAAAAAAATTTTCCAGATTTTTTTGCAAGCGCACGTTCCTAATATATCTCGAGAAAAGAGTCGCTGCATTTGCAGTCGAAAAGAAGATAACAAGGCCCAAGAGGCTTGCTATTCGTGCAACCGCCCGGTGTGTCCAAAGCATCGGGTATTCATGTGAGGAAATTGTGTTGGTAGAGAACAGCGCTTTCATTATTTTTTCGTTTGTGATCATTTTGCAACAATTAGTCTTCAAAAATAATGAAATTACATGAGAAAATAATGAAATAATCATTAAAAATCGTTCCTTCCACTTTTCATGAAATGGCCCAATTCAGATACTCCAATAAATATCCTTTTTCAAAGATGCACTATGGCCGTTTTTTTTCATTTGAGGAGCTATATTTGGAGAATTACAGGTTGAATTTTCAGGTAAAAATATTCAAAATTGACTGATTTATGATTTTTTTGTTGTGAAAAAGTCATTTTTCACGATTTTGTGAGTATTTCTTTTTTCCGATGCGCACCAAAAATTTTTTCATCATTATAACCTTACCCTCATACTGAGAGAATAGTTTGCGAGTATCCAGTAATTTGGTTGAATTGATATAACGAATACTCTCTTTGCAGGACGAAAATTTCCGGCTCATAGTGTTCTGTGGTTAGTTTCAATACATTTTTATTCCATGAAACTTTTTTTTAAACTTTCAAGTTTTTGAGAAAAACAAAGATGATGGAAAAAAACCATTTTTTGGAACATTTTTGCATTTTGTCCGCCATTTTGGAAGAAAAAAAATATTAATAAAAATTTTTTGTTAAAATTTAAGAATTCCATGCACCGATGTTTGAAGAAATTTTTAAAATATTGAAGCGTTTTATGTCTGAAAAAAATTATAAAAATCAAACATTTTTCACTATTTTTGTATACAAAAGCCGCGCATATTTAATTTTAAAGTCAAAATACTCGAATCTTGACCACGGATTCAAATTTAGCTCACCCAAAAACACAAGGTACAGTACTTTCGATCTATTTATAGTTTGATTATACCCATAAATTTTGCGGTCAAACTCATGTTATAAAATTGATAGCTTTGGTCGTTAATTAGTTAATACAGCCTGCAAATATTCCGAAATCGCGAATATTTTTCAAATTTAATTTTTTTATAGAACCAGTATTCTGTGCAAAAAACAACAGAAATCCAAACATAAAATAGATAATCAGGAGATAAAATTGTTTTAATTATATTTTTTCTACTTTTTTAAGAAAATCTTTTTTAAAAATTTCTTTAGTATTTTTTGCTTGGATGTTAATTTAAGATACTCGCAGGGAAACGAATGAGATTCCAGCTCTACGAAAAAAATGTCCTAGTCATTTTCCACTTTTCTAGTTTAATGAAATGTCTTGCGATCATCTCTCTCAATATAAATCTAACAAATTTAACTTAATGCTGATATTTAATTTGATCGAAAAACATAGGAGCCTTAGTACATGGAAGATGCCATTTGAAGATAATATTGTGAAATTTATTAACATGCTTGAGACACCGTTAGAGTGAAAAAAAGAATTATTAACACACTTATTATAAAGATAAATCATATATAATAATAATAATAATAATAATAATAATATGCTATAAATAAAATGTAGTCAAACTCAACAGCACACATGACCTAAACATTATGTAATTATTAAATTATGTAATATTGTAATATTGTAAAAATTACAATATTCGATCATTCCAGCCAGAAATAAGATTTTTATACGACAGTTTAATTTCAACTACAAAAATAAACATAGAAAAAAATAGTATTACCAAACAATTGAACAAAAAGCAGATAATGAAAACTTAAGATAATAGTTACATTCTTAACCAAATGGGTCAATGTTACACGAAATAATTGAATTTTCAAATTAAAGATTTAGATTTTACACTCAAAAATGGAATCGTCAAATTTTCAAATTAAATACTTAATTTTTAACCTGAAGAGCGAGATTTCATTCAGTTAAATTCTATAAGAAATCACATATTTCCGACTAAATATTTAAATTTTTAACCCAGAAGATTGATTTTTTACACTGAAGATTAACGTTCAACGAAAAAGAGAAAATTGTAAAAATAATTTAATTTCTAAAAAAAGTAGCCGAATTTTTAACAAAAATTATAAATTTTCACCCCGATAGTTTAATTTTCTGCCAAATTGTTCAATTTTCTAGTCAAAAAGATTCACTGCAGTGTCCATATCACAGTTCTATTTCAGTGAAAAAAAATTTCATTACTTTACTAGAAGAATACAAATCATCAGTTTATAGATTATGCAATCAGAAGATAACATTGTAAAACTTGTGAATCGGTTTCGTCGCCTTAAAGGGAAAAAATAAAATTATTTACACACTGAATCTATTCCACTTTTGTTTATTTAAGTTAAAAATAATTACTAAATTCGATAAATCTTAACAGCAAACAAAATACAAAAGTCTTCTGATTTCGATTGCCGCAAAATAATAACTAGAAATTTAAAATTTAGCGATTCCTTTTTAAATAAGCATACATAATTCACTACAAAACTGAAATTCATCAATTTTAAAATATATTCAATATTAAAAATGGTCTAATTTCAAGTTCTTAGAAATGTAAAGTATTAAACAAAAAGCCAGCATTATTTTGTGTAAATTAAAATTATTTACCTCCAGCGCTAAACAATATCCAATTGTATGCAAGGAAACGTTTTAATATTTATGTATAATAGAATCAATCATTAATGAATTCTTCACGAGCCAAATGTCATTAGATTTTAAATAGTTATATTTTAAAATTATTTAATTTTGATTTTTTTAATCTTATACCAATCATATTTACAACTGATAAATTAAAATTTCTTTTATTTGAAACTTGTAAAACGTAAGCAATCTAATTTTAAAGCGAACATTTTTCAATTTCAAACGCCTTCGAATTCAGATTATCTAAATATTAACAATAGTCATTTTTGATTGAAAATTTTACGAAGTAAGACTCGTAAGGGATTTTAGATTGAAAGCTTTCAGAAGGTAAACTCTAAAATACGAAACTATTTTAAATTTTGAGTTTTCAAAATCACCAATAATTAGAAAGGCTGGGTTATTAAATATCTGATTTTATAATAGGTAGCATCTACACTAGGGTGGTCTAAATTTTTTTTAATCTTCAGTATGTCGCCTAAAAATTTTGTTTGAATCCACACTCTGACATTAAATTAGTAAAAATTTAACTAATTAAATCAGTTTATTGACTTTTGACAGACGAATCAATTATTTCATAATATTTACTAATGCAATTACTAATACTAATACGAAAATTTTGGGAAAAAATTGAATTGAATATGTATTAGGACGGATTAAATAGGATGGTTGAATTTGTGGAAGATGATTTAATTGATTGATGGAAATTGATCCATATAATTTTTGTCTAACCTCAGTTGAGATACATTTTTTCATATTAAGTTAAGCGCAAATAGAAGCCACTTACAGGTAATCTTGTAAAACGATTATTAAATTTTCCCGTGAACAAAATGCACTAGGAAAAAAGTCGAAAATCCTAGGAATCTAAATTAGAAATTAAAAAATTCCTATATTTCCAATTTCGACTTCGTAGCCTTCGCGATGTTTACCCTAATGCATTTTTGTCACGGGAAAGTTTACATGTAACCGAAAAAATTCTCTTATTTACACAGAAATTACGAATTTTCGCGGAATACAGAGATTAATTGAATAGGAATTATCACATAGAAAATAATTAATTAAAATCTGCAAAAAATTGAAACAATTTCAAATTCTAGAATATTTTATTTTTGAACCACGCTAATATAAACGAATAATTCCTAAAAAATCATACCCAGCTTTGAAACTTTTATAAGGGTTTTCGATTAGAATAAAAATTGACGATTATCAAGATACAGTTCGGCGTCAGAATGTGATAACTGTTCAGCCATATATTCTCTGCGTAAAAGAGGAAGAAAAAAAACAGATTTTTCATCTGAATGGATAATCACTGCATTCAAATAATCGACAACTAAAATGCAATATTGGATTTTTATTTCTCGTTTTTTGTTATTGTTATTGTAAATCATGTTTGAAATTTCTTAGAGTTTGTAGTGAGTTTGATCTATGAAATTATCTTAAATTTATTAACTTAGAAAAAAACTATGTAATTGTATTATTTACATTAAATAATATCCTACTGTTGGTCGAGTCCCGTTTTTAATATAAATTCCTATAAAGGCAGACTAGACTGCATGCGAAACCTAACCTTTTAAAATTAACTGATTTCGTAAATTGAAATCTTACTGTTCAATCAGTAATTCCGCGGCGGACTCTATTCTGTCGTATAGTCAATTATATTTTAGTAATTCAATTTTAGAGAGCACACAAGAATTAATTACTTTAAAAAAAGATATTCAGAGGCTTCGCAATCCCCATTAAGTTCAATACGAGTGTGTGTATGTGTATAAAAGTTAAAATCGTCATGATTTTTTCCTAAGGGGACGGATCTGATCACTAAATTTTAAATGCGACACATTTTTAAAATGCGTAGAAAATTGAATTCACTGTACCACCACGTTTACAGTAAACGTTGCGAAGACAAGATAAGAGAGATAATAATATCGGCCTATATATAGTAGTTTTTTCAAGAACAAATTCTTTCTTCAAGGTACTAGCATCCGATTGGCAGACTTTACAATTTATTCATCACATAGCTGCATCTTCTAAAAAATCAACAAAGAAGTAAGATTTAAAATTTTAATTTAAAAATAGGGTTATAATATTTATTTCTTTATGTGGTTTTAGAATATACAAAGCTTCGAAATGTATCAGTTACCCTTGGTAGCAACCATTCTTCTCAGCATTATTTTAGAAGCGAGTAAGTGATATGTTTAAACCTTTTTTTAAACACACTTCACCATTTCTTTTTGAAAAACGAAACTTTTAATGGTATTTTTAACAACTAATGTAGAAAAAAAAATATAAATCCAGATACATTAGAAAGGTGTTTATATTGTGTTAAACAATAAAAAAGCATTCTCTTTGTAAAAATTATTCAGATAATAAATGTTATAATTTAGATAATTGCTTCTTATTACAAGGCTATATCATTTTTATTTGTTTCTCACAGACGCATGGAATTACAAGGATGCTAAAAACTGGGGCAAAAAATATCCAGAATGTAAGGGAAGAAATCAATCTCCCATAATTCTTGATCTATATTACGCAACTGGCATTCCAGACTATAAAAAAAAAATCACACTTACAGACTTTCTGCAATTACCAAAGAAAATGACCATAAAGAACACTGGTCACACTGGTATTAAAAATGATTCATTTTAATTTATGAATTCAGTTCTGCTTTATTTTATTTTATGCATTCTTTTACTTTTCCTATTATACAGTTGAAATGAAAGCCGATTGGACAGGAGCACCACCAAGCTGTACTGGTGGACCCCTTCATGGGAATTACGTATTTGAAAAAGCCACTTTTCATTGGGCCCAAGAAAAGGTAAATGTTCCATTACTATTTATTAATATATAAATTTAAGTTAATAAAATTTCAGTAATTATTATTTAATTTTAAGAACGCAATATTGTCGCATTTTTAACTTTATGCGCCCTATGAGAATGCAGTATCCTGAAGTGTTCACAATCTGTTCGTTCAAAATGAAAACATTTTATCATTTACACAGTTAATGTATTTAATCTTACATATTCATATTGAAAATAATTATGCAGAATTCGGATTATATACCGAATCCACTTAAAAGGAAATGCTTACTAATTTTTCAATGACAAAAATTACCAATGAATTAGTGAATATTTTCACTTAACCCTTAAAGGTACCCTTACTTTGGTATAACCTTAAGGTCATCATGGGGTTGTTGAAGACCCCAGCCGTAATTTTTTATTGCGTAGAAACTTTTTCAATATTTTGACGTGAAATTTTGTTGGGCATCTCCTTAAGTGTCTTTTTATAAAATACTTTTACTTGTTAAATTATTTTTTAATTTTTTGACATTAAAAAAATATTAAAAACTGAAGTAGAACGAACTTCATAAATTTTAATATAAAATGTCAGGGCACTAACGACCCCATTGGAACCTTTAAGGGTTAATAAAATCTTACTCGTCTATTATTTAATCATTCAATTTATAAATCAATTTTTGAAATTCTCACTAGTTTAATTTTATTAAGTAATTAGTTAAATCATTACTAAAGATAAGAATAATGCCAATAATTTTTTTTATCTTCACGAATAAACAGTGGACTAACGAGAAGCATATGAATATAGCCGTTCAAAGTGGACTTATGTAAGTCAAAAATTCTCTCTTGATATGCTTATTGTAGATCACACTGACAAAATGTTCAAAATGAAATTCAACATAATCATATTTATTTAATAGGCAGGATCTGGAGATGCATATGTTTTTTTATAAAACAGATTTTAAATCATTTGAGAAAGCGGAAACAAAAAAAGGCGGTCTTGCAGCAATAAGCATGGGATTCACGGTAAGAAGTATAAATTAATTATTTTAAATGCTTTACTCCAATGTCTAATATAGACAATCTTTTTTGGTCCCAGACGGCTTCTGGCTGGTGGATCATAACCAAAAAAAATAAAATTAGTAAAATAATTTTACTCATTAAACTTAAGACGCGTGTTAACTAGCTTATCGGGATCAAATATTTCTCTGACTTTTGAATCAACATATGTTTTGCACATTTCAAAAAATATTTATTTTAAAACTTTTGAAAATTGCTGAGAAAGTATAAAAACATATGCCCACTGCGCAGACACATTTTCATTGCGCGCTACGCTCGCGGCGCTTCGCGCTAAGTTTAAGCGAGCCTCGGGTGCACAGGTACGCTCTCGCGCTTCGCACTAGTTTTCGTATGTTTAATGCATACACTTTGACTAGGTTTTCTTAAACACGGCAAATAATATAAATTAAATCGAAAACTGTGATTTAAACTTCTGAGGAATTATAGCCATAAATTGTAACTGAAATTTTTTTCGATTCGTTTTTCAAGAAGGTTCTCAAAGCTCCTACGGCTTTGACGATTACATTCTCATTACGTAACTCGCATTCGCGCTCGAGAACTCGTGTCTAATTGAAAAATATTATCAAGATAATTTGTGAATCTTGCTTAAGTCTACTAAAAATAACGTTTTGAACTTAGGGTTCTCTTGAAAACAGAAATAGCATATTTTTGAAATTGAACCAACTTTTGGAAATTTTGTCAAATTAAGACATTTTATGATAATAGTTTAGAAAAACATATATTTTATATCTAGTAGAAAATTGAATTGATATTTCTTAACATATTAAAAAACTTTTTTTTCTTTTTTTTTTTAAATTTGTAAAATATTGAAAAGCATATCAATTTAAAATTTTGCATTGAATTTAAAAATGGCTTAAGGATAATTTTCAAGTCTTTTTGCCGTGTACCAGAAAATTTGACAAAAATTTCTTAAACTGATAAGACATTTTTATTCAAATTTTGAATCAGCTCAAACTTTTTGAACTTTTGTCCAATCGAAAAATTTAACTGACATAGTTTCTAAATATATTTGATATGTAATGATGAAGTTGAATGAAATTTTCTTATCTTTTATAAAAATTTTTATACCCTCATTCATGAGAATGTAATGTAATCGTCCAAATTTTCGATCTCTGGTTTTTAACGAATCTTTACGATAACGTTGAAAGAATTTGTCCTATCGAGTCTGCATTTGATAGACTAGATTTTAGAATTTTCACTTAGAATTTACATTTAGAATTTTCACTAGATATTAAATATATTTCAAAAATATTATAGCCGAATTGTTTGATTAGCCTACAATTTAAAAAATTAGAGCTTCTATAACCTAACTGTTGAGCGCGACGCGCGATTATCACAATGAGAAAGTAATCGTCAAGGCCGTAGGTGCTTTGAGAACCTTATTTAATGACGAATAAAAAAAAATGTTTAGATTGACTTTACGAGGGTTTTGAATTACAGCATTTCATATAATTTAATGTATATACATAATAATATATATAATATATAATATAATATATACTTAAAAAATGGAAAAGTATTAAACAACCATAGCAGCGTCCTACAAGAATCAGGAAAATTACAATGTGAACATTATTTTGCAATATCTGAAAAAGCAGTAGTAGACCAAGGTACACATAAAAAATTGTAATAGACATTTGATATAATAGTTTTTAACATACAATGTACAAAATTTCGCATTGTGGTCTGTGCACAAATGTGGAGGGTAATACAAAAACCGAGCGCGGAGCGCGAGGTAAACACATTATCAAGCGCGGAGCGCGAGATAATTATATTATCGAGCGCGAAGCACGAAAACCAACAGTCGCGCGCTCAAGTTTGAAATTACAAATTTTATTTGGATAACTTGCAAGTCTTCTACCCACCTATAAGAAACTGTGAGAACAATTTTTAAATGTAAATTTTTTTTTAATTTTGAAAATTCTCTAAGTTTTTTTATTTTTGTTGAAAATATTTGATTAACGAACCTAATTTTCATTTTGAGAACCTTAAGAAGTGTATCAAAGGCTGACTTAATTGGACAAATCCTTCTAAAGTTAGCGTGGCTACAACATTCAGGTAATCATACATACAGACAGGCAGACATGCAGGCATATAGACAGACAGAAACCGATACAATTTTATGATTTTCGGTAGCTGTGAGTGCCGAAACGTGAAGATCCGTTAAAAAACCAGAGATCGAAAATTCGAACGATTACATTACACTCTCATGACTGAGAATGTAAAAATATAAAATCTTTTTGAAAAATTTGGAATACATTCAAATAACGCAAATCTATTTAAAAACGCACATTCCTAGAAAAATTGAACAAAAGACAAAATGGAATTTGTCTTTACGAAAAGTCGTATATTATTGACACAGCATTAAAGTTTCAGAACGAAAATTACGAACCCCTCCATGCGTTTGATCACCTCACAAGAAGCTTGCATAAGGTCCGATCCCCAAGTTCAACGGCAGAGATACCCCCGTTCAACTTTTCAAGTATTATTTATGATAAGAGCGCTCTGATTCCCTTTTATTATTACGAAGGTTCGTTAGATCATCCACCTTGCTCGGAGTCTGTATCTTGGTTCATAATACAATCTTGTTATGATATTACCAAGAACCTGGTAAGAATTAATATTTCAGGAAAACATACGCGAAAGTAAGTTTGATATTTTATTTACATCTATTATTTTGTATTGGCATTTTTTCTCATTTAGGTGAATGAGCTGAGGAAAATAAAGTTGATAGAGGGAGACGTGTCGAATGTTAGACCTCACCAAGCGCTAAACAAACGTCAAGTTAGCATGGTATATAATAATGATGGAATTGAGAGGTTGGGAAATTAGTAAAACTGTAGACATTAACTGTCAGTAATCGACTGCGCTCCGGAAAGGTTTTTTGCAGTTTCCCTTTCCCTTGGCCAAAAGTACAAACTAATGCGAGTGCCTCTAATACGAATCTGGCTGCAAACGGCAGAGGGTAGATTGTATTGGTTTGGATTTTTTGTTTGCAAATGTTTGAAAAGAATAAAAGTATTAGTTATAAAATAAAATAAAGTTCTAAGTTGTATCAGAAGTTTTTCCTTGGAGTTATTTTAAGTATATGTATCCGTCTAAATTCTGCTTCATGTAATTATTATAAAATTCAAATTTTTTAACATTTACAAAAAACATTCTTATGTGTCTGAAAATTATGTGGAGTTTTCAGTCGGTGCAGTTCCTGACATTAAATTTAATATAGAATTATAAATTTTTAAATAGTGCTTAAGTTAGAACTCTCTTGAAATGTGCAGAAAAACTAGTTTTTTTAATTCAATAAGGAATATGCAGTGGTACACTTTTATACAGAAAATAATTCAAACCATCTTAAGAAGCTTGATTTCAAAAGCACCGTCTTGCGATAATTGCAATGTATCTTAAGGTAAGAGAATCTATTTCATTAGTCGCAACAATTTCATCAGCGTGGTCGCAAAGCTTCATTTTCAAAATCCATTGAATTTTTCATGATTTTTCCCTCACTTATTATTTTTTTTCAGACAAATGAATTTATATAAGATCCAAAAAACATTTTAAAATAACTAGAAGTGTCATGAAATTTGATGATGATTCTTGTCATCCTAGAAAATATATTGATGTATCTTGAGAGCTTTTAAAATTACATAAAATAATTGAAATCCTGAACAGAAGTCTTAAAATCCAAATGAGCATGCATAATTTACTACAAATTGCAAGCTTTGTACAATTTGAATACGTTTTATTCTACGAGCTTTAAAATTATACGCTGTTCGAAAATAAAAATTTTCTAATTTCTAAGAATAAGTAGCCTTCAATATTAAATGATTCATAATTTAGAGCTTGAAAAATTCGGAAATCTCTAGATAAGAGTCGCTATCCTTTCTTTGAGATTAAAAATCATAACAAATTTAAAACTAAACTTTGTCCAGAAGCTTCCAGGCTAAAAAATTTAACTTTGGAGCCTGAAAAACTAAAATTATTTCAATTTTATGTCTTTTCAGTATTAGAAATGAACCAATTAAAAAATTAAAGTTCCTGTAAATTTACAGTATTAAATCAGAAGCCAACTGAAAATTGCGCAATTTAAAATTTCAGACTTCCAACACTGAATAATAACTAACTAAATGCACGAAAAAATTTAATAATTCTACAATAAATTAAAGCAATGTACGTTTCAAAATTGTAAATGGTTCGAACTGAACGTTTGAGAATTGAGACAAATAAAAAGAAACATTTGTTTCTAGAAAATACTACACTTAAAAAAATACGCTCCAAAATTTTGAATTTGAATCCTAGACAAAACATAAAAATTATGCGCTGGTACATTAGAATAGTTTGAAA
Organism: Belonocnema kinseyi; assembly: GCF_010883055.1. Lineage (NCBI taxonomy): Eukaryota > Metazoa > Arthropoda > Insecta > Hymenoptera > Cynipidae > Belonocnema > Belonocnema kinseyi. Next base: position 50,431,064 of record NC_046660.1, read on the forward strand.
AAAAAACACTATCAAACCCTTTTATTTGTTAATGCGTAGGAAATACTTAATGTCGAATAGATCCATTTTTTCAATAAACAATTATTTTAAAATCTACAGAAACAAAGAAAATTATTAATTTATGAAGTCTTGCACCACCAAATATTATTAAATTTCAAATAGTTACATGCTTAAAATCTGCAGCTGCAATTTTTTCGTGTTTACGGAAATTATACTTAAAATCAATATATTTAAAACAAATTAGTTTAAAACGTCTAAAATTTAAATTATGTAATTACAAAAAGAGTTCAATTTCAAGCACTTTAAATATTAAATTATCTGAGCATTAAAAATAGAAAATTTGGACTGCAAGATTCGGAATAAAATAATCAATTAATTATAATATCTCGAGGAACACAAATGGTTTCCGGCACTCTTTTACCATTTTCGGTAAATAGTTTTCTTACTTTCTTCTCTAGTAAGAATGAAATCACAATCAGACGTTAATTTCAGGAATATCTGTTTTATTTAAGAAAAATGTATTTATAATAAATTAAGGAACTGTTTAATAAATAATTGTATGCAATATTCATTTATTTACTGTTATGTGTAACCAAAAATCCATGTATTTGTCCCGAAATTTCGGTCCCTTTTGAAACTTTTAATAGCTCTTGAAAATTTGTTGAAATTTATTAAATAACTCTAAAATATTTAACTAAGTAGTATTATTAAAAATTGTAAATATTCTTCGAAATCTAGTGGCTTTTGTTTAAAATAAATACTTACTTTGAAAAATGTTAATACGAGCTAAAAAGATTAAAATATTAGATATTAAAATATACATTAAAATATTTTGAAACTTTTAAACGGGTTGCATCACCCAAAAATAATGAAGCAGATTTATTGACACACTCATTTATTTCACCATTGCTCATTCACGTGTTAAATTATAACACAAAAGTTACGAAATTCGATTAAACTCAACAGCACACATGACTCAGAAGTCTTATGATTTCTACTCCCCTTACCTAAAAATTTAAACATTCAAAATTCAACAAGAAACCTTTAAACATTTAATCCAGAAAAAAAATATTTTTTCGACAGTTCAATTTTCTGCTCCAAACATAAATTTTACAAAAAGAAAACTCATTTTCAAAAAATAGAAATTACGTTTCGACTATAAAAGATGATTTAAAAAAATTTTCAATAAACTAAATTAAACGCAAAAATTAAATTTTAACGAAATGCTTGAATCCTCTACCATTTCGATCAATTTTACAACAGATAATAAAGTTTTTAAATGAAAGAGGCTTTCAATCGAAAAATGGAATTGTCAGATTTTCAGATAAAAAAATTCACTTTTAACCAGAGGAACAAAATTTCGGTACGATAGGCTGTTTAAAAAATGTCAAATTTATTACCAAATAGGTCAATTGGATTACATTTTCAAGTACTCATAAAAAACCAAAAGCTTAGTTTCAAACAAGACAAATGACTATTGTACGAGCAAGATTAATGTTCTATTAAAGAGATGAATCTTTTTTAACACTTGCATTTGCCCCAAAAATCCGATTCTTTAACAGAATTGGTTAATTTTCTACATAATAGTTTAACTTTCTTAAAAATAGTTTAATTCTGAACTTACAGGCAGATATTTAAATTTTTTTCCAACTTGTTAAATTTCCAAGCCAGAAAGACGAATTGCTTAAAGTATAGTTCCATTGTCTACCCCAAAATTTCATTCTCCACTCAAATTTTGAAACTTCACCAAAAATATTTATTTTAGAAGTTTAACTTTAAATTAAATAGCTTATTTTTTAACAAAAGGAATCAAATTTTTAAAGAATCAGTTGCATTCTGAACTAGAACCAATTAATCTTCAACCAGTTTTATTATCAAGCAAATTAAATCAGTTTTCAACAGAGGCGATAATTTTCTAAAAAAAAGAAAAAAGAATTTTCCGCCAAATAGTGGAATTTTCAGCTTTTGAATTTCAATTTTAGAATTGAAAATATTAATTTTGAACTAAAAATGAAATATTGGCATTTTTATTTAAAAAATTAGTTCTTAATAAACAACACTAATTTCCAACAAGACTATTTAATTTTAAACCAGAAAAATGAATTTAACCAAAATGACGAGACTTCGCGAAAACGATAAAATATCAATTGAAGAGTTTAACATCAACCCAAAGGTTGTTTTTTTTAACAATGATTAATTTTCTATAAATGAAATAGTTGAATTTTTAACCATAAAAATGAATATTAAAAAAAAAAGAATTAATTTTAACAAAGAAGTAACAAATTTCAACTAGGCTGTTGAATTTTTAATTAAAATAGACTTCTCACCCAAAAATAGTTGGATTTCGATATGGGTTTTCTATACAAGCAAAAAACGAGAAAAAAGGAAGTAGGAAGAAGTTTTTTGAGAACAGGGAAAAGAAGATCTCTTTGAAATTGAAAATCTCCAAAACTGAACAATATCAAATTGAACGCAGACAAAATTCTATAATTCTGGAAAAGTAGTAAAAACTCTGCACAATAAAAGAATGTTAATGCTTCGAATTAAAAGATTTACAATGTATAGAATAAACAGTGAATATTTTCAAATTATAATTTTTTTAAACCGAACAGCATTATAATTGGAAGACTCAAATAATAGACTATTTTCGAATACATTCCAAATTTTAAATTTAAATACTAGAGAAATATTATTACTAGCTTCATTTTTAAAATTAAAAAATTACAAATTCCGAATCTGTGTTTATCTTACATTGAAATTTAAAAAAACAGACATTTTTCTTAATTTTAAAGGTACAGATTATTATGTTTATTAACTTGCATTAATCATAATCTCCCTAGGTTAAAAGTTGATAAAAAAGAAAAATTTCAGAAAATTTCGCAACTTTCTGGCATTGATCTAAGTAAATCTAAATATAAATAATAATAAATTTATTAAACAATTTTTTTTTAATACAACTGACTATTGACTCAATCCAACTTAAACTTTCAAGAAACTAAAAAATTTAGAAAAACTGCAACTTTCTAATTCTATTCCAAGAGGAATTCGCGAAAAAGGATAAAAAAATTGTTCAAAAAATTTGTTCAAAAAATTTGTTCAAGCATCTAGAATTCTCTACAAAGTAGCATTCGGCGCGTTGAAAACAATTTCAATTTGACAAAGCGAAACAAATCAAAATGGAGCAAAATACTCGTAAAACCCAATTTTTCTCTCATCAAGATTTTCGATACTCTATAAAGCAAACTAATGGTGATGATATTTAAATAGTAATAATTAATTTTTATTTTCTTGTTAATCATTAAGACAAATGCTGACTTTCAAATCCATTCACCTATTATTAGCGGACATCTACGAATAAGTTATTATGAACTTGCATTTTAGATTCGGGGTGCAATTACGATAAAATTATTATAAATTTCTTACCGATATTCAAATTCTTAAATACAAATATTTTAGGATGCTCATTAAAACTCCATAAACTCTGAACATAATTTAAAAAATGCAATTAATCATTTTCCACATTACTGATAAAATACGAATCAGCAGTTTATAAATGACGCAGTCAGCAGAAATATTGAGAAACTTCGGATTTGGTTGCATCACCTTCAAATGGAAAAAAATCAAAATTAGTTAATTACTGAATCTATTTCACTCTAGCTCATTGTAGTTGAAACAAATTGCACAGAAACATTACGAAATTCGAGAGAGCTTAACAGCAAACATGGTACTACAGCGTAAAAACTAAAAATTAGCCTTTAGCACCAAAGAATATCAAATTGAATGCACGAAAACATTTTAAAATGTATGTCTAATAGACCCATGATGTTCTCATTTACAATTGATAAATAAGAATTTATTTAATTTGAAACGTGCACAATGTCAATTATCTAATTAAGAATCGAAAATTGAGCTGCCGGATCGAATAAGGGCACCTAAATTTTTTCGATGCGAGCGCAAATTGTTCCTGAGAGAACAAAAATGAAAATTCTAAAAATATTTTTTCACTGAATTCAAAGCAATTTCTGGCAATAAATAAATTTGCAAATATGAATGTTTTAAATAAATTTTGAAACAAGGAGAACCGGCAGCTCTATTGTTCATTTTAAACTTTTTCGATATTAGATTATCAAACCAATAAGTATAAGTATTTTTTATTAAAGAACGGATAAAGTTAGACTAGTAAGAGTTCAGATTGAAAGTTTTCAAATAAAATCCAAAAAGATGAAACAATTATTGGTCTTAGGTCTTCAAAATTAACAAAAAAATAATATTTAGAGGCTCTAGAAGCCGCAAGTTGCAATTTTTTCCTATAATTTTCCACTTTTTATCTACTTCTCAACTAGTGTAATGTAATAATTAATGTAGTTTAACAAAACTGATTTTTCAAACAACTTATCAATGTCTTATTACCTTTTCCTATAATATTACTAGATAGTTGCGTTTTTCTGAAATTTTCATGTTATTGTAAAATTTGTACCTAAATTAATGCAAACATAATTATTTTATTAATTTATCATTTTTAATAACTAACTTCTATATTAATGCTAGATAGTTAAGGTTCTTTCTGAATTTTGTTATTTTTTGTCCACACTTTTATGAGTTAGTTAATGATTAATGCGAATAATTAAACGTAACTATTTCAACAATTTATTATTGTTCAAAATGATATTGTTTTAAATTAATGCTAAACAGAAACGGTTTTTTTCCGAAATCAAAGATTTTTTAAAGCACATTTCATCATTTATTGAGAAAATAAATTTTTTGATGTGATTTCTAACTTGTGATGTGGAAAACGAACTACAAAACATGCACATGAGAGAGGTGTTTATGTTATGCTAAATATTGAAAAAAGCATTTTCTCTTTAAAAATTATACAGATCATAAAAGTTACAATTTAGGTATCATTGGTTCTTATTTACAAGATTAATAATTTCTATATTTTCTCATAGACTCATGGAATTGTAAGGATGCTATAAACTGGGGTAAAAAATATCCAAAATGTAATGGAAAACACCAATCTCCCATACTTCTCAATCTACCTGCCAATCCTTTTTTTCCAGACTATAACAAAGCACTTAGATTTACAGACTTTAGAAAATCACCAAAGAAATTGACCATTAAGAATACTAGTCACACTGGTATTACACATTATTTACTTACATTTATACATTCTATTCTGCCTTATTTTATACGTTCTTTCACTTAATGGAAAATACGTACTTGAAAAAACAACTTTTCATTAGGCCCAAAAACAGGTAAACATTTTAAAGTTGTTTAATAATATCCCAATTTGAATAAATAAAAATTAGGTAATTACACTACTAATATTTTGTTTTTTACATTACAAGAGAGAATGCAGTACCCTGAAATTTGCAAACAGACTACATTAACTCAACCTACATACATTATTTATCAAATTTGTCTCAAATATGGAAGCACTAGATCATATACACATTCAAACTATTTAAATTTACATATTAATTAATGAAATAATAACTGAAGACAATAATAATTATGATAATTTTTTATAAATTCACGAATACAAAGTGGACTGACATGGTTGCCGAGCGTCCTGAGACTATCTTTCGTAAGTCGAAAATTTTCTGTTAATAATTTTATTTTCGTTTATATTTAGAAAATATTTCATCTTAAATTTCATGTGATAATTTTTATTCAATAGACAGGATATGGAGATGCATATATTATTTTATAGAAGAGATTTCAATTCGTTTGAGAAAGCTCAAACACAAAAGTGCGGTCTTGCAGTATTTAACATTAATTTCGCAGTAAGTGGTGTCAATTAATTTATTTAAATTCTTTTCTTCAATGAGATGACCCGTATATAGAAAAATATCGAGCAGATCCCTTTAAACAATGAAAAAATATTAAAAAAGCACATTCACAGAAAAATTGAAGAAAAGGAAAAATGGAATTTGTATTTACGCAAAATCCTGTGGTATTCACCCAACATTAAAGTTTTAGGGCATATATATGACAATACCGCAGATTTTTTTGATAACCTGGAAAACAGTTTGCATAAGGTGCGATCCCCAAATTCAACGGCAGAGATACTCCCGTTTCGCTTTGCAATTATTGTTGAAGACACAAGTACTATGAGTTCCTTTTATTATTACGAAGGCTCTTTAGATTTGACGCCTTCTTTTGAAACTGTATCTTGGTTCAGATTGTATTCTCGTGGTGCTATCATGAAAGGGCTTGTGAGAATCTTTAATTCTTGAAAATATCTTAACTAACGAAACAATTGAAAAACAATTTCCTGTAGCTTTCAGTAAGCAGCTGCACTTGGGAAAGGTTTTCTGTAGTTTTTCTCTCCCTTGGCCAAGAGTCCAAGCAAATGCGAGCAACTCTAATGAAAATCCGACTGCAGACGGTATTGGGTAGATGTATAGACTTGGGTTTTTTGTTATGTGAATTTTTGAAAATAATTTATATAATTAAAAAATAAATTAAATTTCCCTGTTGTATCAGAAGTGTAGATTATTACTAACTTTTCCTCCTATCGGATATTTAATTCTACTCTGTGTGTGGATTATGTAAATTTTAATTTTTGAAAATTTATAAAGAAAATTCTTAGGTGTCCAAAAATGCTTTGCAATATTTCGTATATATAATTTTTGTAGGTTAATAGTAATATAGAGTTAGATATGCAAAAAAATGTTGATGAAGTTAGAACTCTCTTAAAATGCGCAGAAAAAAGTTTTTTTGATTTAAATAGGGTTTGCGGAGATACCCTTTTTACAGAACAAATTTCAATTCATTTTAAGAAGCTCTATTACAAAAGCATGATTTCGCGGTATTTGAAATGTATCTTGAGTTAGGAAAAGCAAATTCATTAATTGCAATAAAAATGAAAAAAGTGACCTACTTAGTGTGGAACACTGACAAGATTTAGTTAATTTCTTACCGTAAAATTAGCTATAATGTAATAGAAATAAGAAAATTTCATGAAATTTACCAAGCAATTAAAAAAGCTGAAAAAATTAATTAAGTTAGTAAGTGAAAATGAGGTTAGAAAAATGTAAAAGTATTCAAAAGAATCTAATAAACTGCCTGAGAATTTAAAGTCAGTTTAAATGTCTTTAAAATGAATTAAACAAATACTAACGAAAAATGCTTAAATTCCATTCGTGATAAATTTCTGTTATGTGAAATCGTTTCATACCTCCGGAAAGTGTTGCGAATGTCTTTTGATCTTTTATAATCCTCTGAAATATTTGACTCTTTTTTTGTATTTGAAATCCTTCAAAATATTTCGTAATTTCTTTAAACTTTTCAAAGTCGTTTGTATTTACTTGAAAGCTTTGAAAATATCCCAAAATGCATCATTGCATAACATTAAATTATTTTAATGAGGAAATTATTAATCTAAAAATCGACTTTTAAATAATATAAATGATTATACCTTTCTTACGCTTCAATAAAATGTATTCATATTCAAGGTCAATCGATTAATCCGGAACTAACGAATTATTTACATTCTTGCATCAATTAAACGACATCAATTAAAATTTTTCAAAAGTGTTCTTATTACAAAACTCCCGTAGTCAAAAAACAAAATAGTAATTTCTAATGAAAAAAATTTTCAAAGTAAGACTAGATAGAGATTTGAAATTGAAAGCTTTCAAATCAAACCCTGCGCCATTAAACAACCCAGTGGGCACAAAATTTGGCAACGTCTTTACAACATCGTTACGACATCTTTACGACAACTTTACGACATCATATGTCCATGTCGCTTCGGTGTCTTTGTCATATCGTAAAGACATCGTCAGATCATACAACTTATTTACGATATCGTAAAGATACCTTAACGACATGGACATAGGACGTCGTAAACTTGTCGTGAAGTGGTCGTAACGATGTCGTAAAGGCGTCGCCAAATTTTGCGCCCAATGGGAATCGAGTATTACTAAAAAATTATTCCCTAAAAAAGCAGATTTTATAGGGAATTTTTTGTGGCTCAGTGAAAACTCTGAGGCCCTATAGAAAAAATAGTTTGAGATTTGTATTCAGTGCACTAAAATACGTAAAGTTATCATGCTCAGACTTGTTCCTGGTCGCTTTCAATACCAAAGGTTACCCATTGGGCACAAAATCTGGCAACGTCTTTACGACATCGTGACAACATCTTTATGACAACTTTACGACATCCTATGTCTATGTCGTTTCGGTGTCTTTGCCATATCGTAAAGGCATCGTCAGATCATACAACTTATTTACGATATCGTAAAGATACCTTAACGACATGGACATAGGAAGTCGTAAAGTTGTCATAAAGAGGTCGTAACGATGTCGTGAAGACTACGCCGAATTTTGCGCACCATGGGAATCGAGTATTACTAAAAAATTATTCCCCAAAAAAGCAGATTTTATAGAGAATTTTTTGTAGCTGAGTGAAAACTCTGAGGCCCTATAGAAAAAATAGTTTGAGAGTTGTATTCAGTGCACTAAAATACATAAAGTTATCATGCTCAGACTTGTTCCCGGTCACTTTCAATACCAAAGGTTACCTACTGGGCACAAAATTTGGCGACGCCTTTACAACATCGTTACGACATCTTTACGACAACTTTACGACGTCCTAAGTCCATGTCGTTAAGCTATCTTTACGATATCGTAAATGAGTCGTATGGTCTGACGATGTTTTTACGATATCAGAAAGACACCGAAACGACATGGACATATGATGTCGTAAAGTTTTCGTAAAGATGTCGTAACGATGTCGTAAAGACGTTGCCAAATTTTGTGCCCACTGAGTATTTAATACCTGACAGAGCTTATTTTCTAGGAAAGTTTTCGCATCTGGGGCGAAATCCTGATAAGTTAAAAGAAGACAAATTTCAATTTCATATTCAGCACAAAAAAAAATACATCAAGGTATTGTAAGATGCCATTTAGTCTCAAAACGACACAAATAATGTTAGTCACTAATATTAAAATAAAACAGGCCCGAGCGCGCGGCAGTGCAGGCAGGCAGCACTCAACGTGGCAAGCGAGCCCCACTCCGCCGAGTGCACGAACCACGTGAGAGAGCTTCACCAATCGTAGCCACCGCCAGACCCCACTAAGGTAACCAGCCCCTCCTCCGCGCAACTGGAAGTAGGGACAACGCAATATAAAGCCGTGCAGAACCCAAGAACGACTAATCCTCCAGCTTGTCTGGCGAGCTATCCTCCAGACCATTGGAGTGCACCTAACCAGAGATCTTCCAGCTTGTCTGGAACGTTTGGTCTTTTCGGGGCAGCTACCCTGCAATCTTCCAGCCCAACTGGAACAGCTGGTTCCCACAGCGAAAACAAAGTCCGGCATAATCCAGGTCCACTGGGTAAGCCATTCTTGCCATCGGAATCACCCTCTTTGTTTTTTTATTTACCTGCCCGTTGGGCATTTGCTTTTTTGTCACCTCCTCAAGTGAGTGCTTGCTTTCATTTTAGTTTTTTAATGTTTTGATTGTTTATCTGCTCACTTCTCCTGAACGACTCTTCGCGTCGCGTCATGGAAAAGGGTTCGACTTGTAGTGGAAGTAGTGTTTGCATAGTCGTTTTATTAAAGGATTTGTTTGCCTTTATTTTGCCTTTCAGTGGGAGCTCCCAGTGAGGTTTCTCGGCGGCGTCGAGGTCGCGCCCACAAAATTAAACGTTTAATGGTCAAACATAAAATCAACGCCGCATTCGGAGAGCATCTCATCCACGAGGCGAATCTGGCCGCACATTATTGGGCCCGTACCACGCCATCGGACCCGGGCCGCGCATTGATAGTCACCTGCAATTTGCCACCGGATAGGCTTGCTTTACGCCAGCAGGCCCAAAATTCTCGGATCGCTGCTTCGCCGGATTTCCGCGATTGCCAGTCGGTCTATTTAGAGATCTTCGCATTCTTGCCTGATCGTGAACGGAATGCGCTCTCCCGGCACATACAGGAATTAACCATCCGTGAAGGAAGTTCATTCCCTTCTCCGTCTGTTCGAAAAACAGTACCCAGGTTAGGAAATATTATAACACACACTTAGGTTCCGAAAATGGTATTCCGCTCCAAGACTGTGAAACAAGCCAAATTAACAATGTAAATCTTATAATGTAGAAGCCGTGATCGATCGAAATTCTATGGTTAAGATATTATGTTTAAAGTCAATGTGGTGATAAAAGGTGTGATAGTATAAGTCTCATAATATACGAATGTTGAACGATCGGATGACTGTATAGCGACCTGTACGCCGGATCTCAATTTTATATTTGTTGATGATAATACATTCCATTTGTTTCTTCCTTTACTCCATATGTTTTAAGAATAAGGGCTTATAATCTTATATCAAGTATCCTCCTTGCCTACACCTGACCCATCTCGAGTCTAGAATAAGTTGTAATCTTAAAAAAAAAATGACATAATAATAAAATAAAAGAGAAATACAAGATAAGATGTCTCTACACCGTACGCCTTCGGGAAGGCGATCGGCGGGCGATCCTCGAGACCTATCCTCCGGCCGCAGACCGGAGCGACGGCTTGATGACACCCGGCGAACTCTTAACGAGAAAACCCCCGCTGGAAATCCTACTTGTCCGGTGAGGGGCGAAGTCTATTACAATATGATGCCTGACTTATTTTGAGACAATTACAATACCTAGGGTATCTGCTCCCTAGATTTGACTCAGTTAAATCTTTCACTAACTTAATCCGTGACTGAATTTTAGGAATGGATCATTTGGAACAGAACAAAAATTTGAAAAAAAATCAATTTTACACAGACAAATTACTTTCAACGAAAGGGTTGAATTTCTTTTAATTGTTATATTTTTTAATTAATACTTAGATTCTCAAGTAAAAAAGATAATTATGTACCAAGAAGGCAAATGTTTTACAAGGAAATCAAAATTCCAAAGAAATTTATTAAATTTTTAGGCAAATAGTTGAGTTTTCAATGCGCAAAGATGTATTTTCTGCCAAATTGTTCAATTTTCCACTAAAGATTCAGGGCTTGTAATGAGATTTATAAAGAAACTCACGCTCTACTGCAATTATCGCAAATTTAGAGAAATTTAAACTGCTTACCTGAAACAGATAAAAAAATTTCAATTAGTAAATACACAGACATAAAAATCTTAATTTTTAAGAAAGCAGTTGAACTTGTAAACAAATATTTCAATTTTTACCGATGAATTGACTTTTCTATCAAAAATATACAATTTTCAACCAAAATTAACGAATTTTCTACCGAATTGTTAAATTTTTCACTGAAAACTATGAATTTGCAACCAAAAACATAAGACTTTAATTTTAGATCACCAAATTACTTTTTATGCCAAAAACCGAATTATCGACTATATAGTTAAATTTTCCACCAAGGAAGAAAATTTTTAACTCATAAAATTAATTTTTACAAAATAGTTGAATTTTTAACCAGGAAAATAAATTTTCTACCAAAAAAGACGAATTGTCAATGAGAGAAAGACATACACTTTTCGTCATATATTAACAAGCTGCTGAAGGCTGATTACCGTCTCAGTAAAAACAAGCATCCACGTCTCTCTCAGTTCCATTTCTGTTTAAACAAATTAGTATTGTTTTATAGCAATTTTCTCCTATATTAATGCTAGATTAGGGTGTTAAAAAATTGAATTGAAATTTTCTTCACTCTAGAGGGCAAGTCACCCTCTTGAAAGTTGCCATTTCCGGGACAAGAAAATCCGTAATTTTCTTCTCTCTTAAAATTCGAATATTGACACGTGCCATTAGCCACTTTAAAATCCAATTTAATTAACATGGGAGAATTTCGAATTTTCGAAAAATTGTACTCATGTTTCAGGATTTTATCACCACGTGCCAAGATGTTTAGAGATTTAAGAGAAATGTCTATGCAATGAAACCATACTGATAACTTTTATTTCCATTTCGAATTTCGAAATACAAAATTGCGAGTTTACTTTCACCGGCAATAGAAAATTGGAGGGGGGGCTATGTAAGCCCTAGTGTTAGATAGTGCCGGTTTCTTTTGAAATTGTTCAGCTTTGGCCACTTTTCAATAAGTGAGATAATATTAATGCAAGTTAAGAAAAATAACCTTATAACTATCTTTTCTTAAAATAATTCTAGAAAGTTGTACTTTTTCTCAAAACCTTCAGCTTTGCTTTCACATTTTAGTTTTGAACAAATAATAAATGATTATCAACAAAAATCAATTTTCAAATAGTAGGACTTTAAATAAACTGATAATAAACACACAGCAGATCATCAAGACCATATGTATTGGTGAATAAAAATTAGAATTAATTATTTTTTTATACATGTGTGCCTTTTAATTATTATTATCTATCGTAGATTCATTATCTACTGCAAGGTTCTCCCCTATTATAGGAGAATATAGTTATGAGCAATAAAAATATTTTTAAAACAATTAGGTTTGTCAAAGTGGACAAAATGTTGAATATTTTAGAAAAACCGAAACTTTCTAACATCAGACAAAGAGAATATTACACGTAGCCACGGCACTTTTAACAACAATAGTTACATTTTCTATAGTATTAGGTTCATTTGATACACCAATGAAAGGGTGCCAAGACATTTACTTCATAAGGAATGTGAAAGATAAGATAGATGTTGTATTTTTCCCCTAAATTTTGAAATGCGATGAAAATTAGGAACGTGCGAAAAACTTATTCAATACAAGTAATTTAAACAAAGTAATTTAATTCAATACAAGTATTCAATACAGGTAAGAGAGATAAGAATCTTGGTTGATATGTACTCGTTTTTTTAAATAGCAAATTCTCTCTTCAAAACACTATCATCCTATTTACAGACTTTACAATTTATTCAAACACTGGATGTTAAGTGAATTAAGAAATAAATAAGGATTTGAATTTAAATCGCAAAATACTGTCGTAATATTCTTTTCTTAATAGGATTTTAGAGTATTCAGCGCTTTAAACTGAATCAGCTATACTTAAGATCGACTATTGTTTTCAGTCTCATCCTAGGAGCGAGAAAGCGATATTTTTAAATCTAGAAAAGGAAATGTAAATAGAAGCACATTAGGGAGATAATTATATTATGTTGTATAAAAAAATCATTCATTCTTTAAAATATATCCAACCCGTGTGGAAATTGACAAATGTTTGCTTAATTACAGGTTTGGCCCCAACTTGAAAAATTATTTATTGGCCCTAACAGAGCTAGTATCCTAAACCTAGTGGAAACCAACTGATAAAAGTGAAAAGGACTCGTCGCGTTCGGGGGCATCTGGCAATTTCCAACATTCCAAGATTCCGGAACGAAAACAAAAGTAAGTAAATAAATCTTAAGATATGTTTAGTCATATAACCGAACAAACCCAGATCCTTTCTAGCCTTTCAAATTTCTAAAAAAGGGAGGCAAACTAATGATATTTACAGGCTTTAATTTTTTTTCTCTCTTCTTGCAAGAAAATTTGTTCGTCACAAAGGTCTTACGTCATCGTCATTTTGCGTACGAACCAGGACAGTGGAAAATATTTTTAGGTTAACCCATCACACGACAACTTGCAATATTTTTGTAAAATGCAAGGTCAATTTTTATAGTAAGCTTACAAAAGTACCTAATTTCGATATGATGATTTAGTATCATTATAGTTGTTATTATTTAGTCTATCGCTCGAAAATAATTTCACTATTCTCATAATTTTATTTATGAAAAGTAGAATTAGCGATATGAATTTATTTAAACACGTGCCATTTTGTAAAATTTTTTTATGATAAGTTAAAAAACCTTCGAATAATCTTATTGTAACTGCGTTATACTTCGTCTTATGTTTTTCAGGTCAGAAGAAAATATAATTTATTAAGACTACCTCCAATATTTCACTCTTGCCAAGATGTTCGGTTCCAGCTGTTCAAAATCCAAATGATATAAACATCATATTAGATATTTTTTAAATTTTTCTCCTTCAAAGTAAAAATATTTAAAACGTATTTATTTATTGCAAAGTAAAAATGATCTTTGCATTGATTGCTATTTTTATACTTCTAATTATACTAGCAATTTTTTTATTTTACAGGCGATGTTTGTTTGGATACAGTTTGTTTTTTTGATCTTGGAACGTTCTTCACTGGTTCCAACGATTAGGAATAATATCCAACAGATGTCGACCTTTATAAATATGTTTGCTCATTTTTTTATTTTAATGTGGCTAACACTAGAAAAATAAATAAAGCCAAGTTGGGGCTAAGTCGGTCGGTAAGTTAGGCTCTGGCTGGGTTACGCGTTTCATTTGTGGTTTGGTGCTATCTATATCCCCAATTTAGAGCCCAGTTTTTCCAGTTTGGGTCCAGCTCGTACCATGACAAAATTGCTACACGGGACATAATAAAAGTTATAATTTAGATAATTGTGTTTGACTACGAAGTTCTACCATTTTTATTTGTTTCTTTCAGATGCATTCAGTTATAAAGAGGCTCACTTGTGACCACAGCTGGCGTGAATGATCTTTGTGAGGCCAACAGTCAGTTTTAAATTTTATAAATATCATATTTATTTCAAAAAATATATTCCCAAAAATCTGCCCACTTCGCAGACACATTCTCATAGCGCGCTACGCGCGCGGCTGTCCCATCTTGCGCTTCGCGCTCGATAATGGGTTACCTCGCGCCTTGCGCACGGACTTACTTACACCTTACGCTTCGCGCTTGGATATTTATTCCTTGAATTTGGAATGCTTGAATGAAACTTTATAATGAATATCTCTTTTAGATCGCAGTATTTATATGGATCTTCACGTTCTGAATTTTCAACTTAATTAAATATATTTAAAGATTCAGTTTCTTAAAGCGCTGTTGGCTTTGAGGTACACATTCTCATCGTGGCACTCGTGTTGCACGCTTGATTTTTGACGGACATTTGTAAATGTATATGTTCTGAACCATCTTCAAATAAATAAAAACTACAATTATTTTTTCAGACATATTTCTTTATCTCACGTTGTTATGTTTATAAAAGAATTTTCGTTTATATATTATTTTTTATAAATTAAGCCAAATATCGTACAAGTCATCTTTTAGATTTTTTACGTATCTGGCGCGTTTGGCGTTCTACTAGAAAATGGTTAAGACATTTTTTTGTGGATTTATCAATAGCTATAATTTCTCTTTGAGAATTATTTCATATTTTCAATGTCATTTTTATGATTCAAACCAAAACTACGTGTTTTATCAAAAAGTAATCTATTACAAATTTTCAGCTCTCTTTCGGGTCAACAATTTCTGGTGAATCATTTTTTTTTCTTAACTTGTGTCGTTTTCCACAAATTTTTTATTTTTTTTATTTTCAATATTATTTTTCGTATATAAAACAAAAAGCATCCTGCATAGTTTGGCCCCAAAATGGAAATTTTTATTTTTCATGATTTTGTGTGCAATCAAAATTTGAATTTTTGATTTTCCCAAAAAAATCCAAAAATTGTTCTAATAATCTTTTAGGGATTTGATAAAGCAATGTTTTTCTTCTCTTGACCTGTTTTATTATCGTGCGTTGTTTAGTTGAAAATTTTGATTTAAAAAATTTTGAAAATGCTATAACACTAAGTATGTTCTTTTTAACGTTAAAAGTCATAGAGATGAATTATTTGCTTTTGTAAATACTATAAACGTCCGTACATACAATTTTCGAAATCAGAAAAAAAGTTACTTAACAAATTTCCAAAACGCGCTCACTTTGTTAATTTTATTCTAAAATGGTTGGTTAACGAACTCATCCTTTCTTTTAGGCCCTAAAAAAATTGTGCTGAAGATCGATTTGATCCTTTAATTTTTTCGAGATTTATCGTGTTTAAGGACAGACGGCCGGACGGACAGACAGACAGACGCTATCGTAAAAACCAGATTTTTGGATTCGGAGGTCCTCGAAACGTGGATATTCGTTGAAAAACTGTGGTGCCAAATTTCGGACAATTCTAATACTTTCTCAATCATAAATTATGAGAATGTAATAATACTGAAATGATTAAACACTGATGTTTATTAAGTTTAATTAATTATTACCTTACTCTAATTCAAAAGCGTAAAATAAGATATTTAGCTTTATAAAATCTGGCTTTTATTATTTGATTTCATAATACATTTTGTTGAATAATATTTTAATAATAATAATGTTTTCACCCAATTTTAAATGCGACGAACTTTCAAAACGTGTGCAAAACTATATTCAAAGCAACAATACGTTCATAAGAAATAACAAAAAACATGATAAGAGAGATTAGAGTCTCAGTCTATATATAGTATTTTTTCAAGAGCAAATTCTTTCTTCAAGATAACAGCATCTGATTTGAAAACTTTACAATATATTCATCACACCGCTGGATGTTCATGCAAATGAAGAAAGAAGTAAGTGGTTAAATTGAAATCTAATTTTTTTAATTATTTTGTAATTTAGTATTTATTTGTAATATTTTTTCTTCATATTATTTTAGAATATGCAAAACTACTCTATAAATGCGCTAAACTTGATAGCGACTATTCTTCTCAGTCTCATTATAGGAGCGAGTAAGTGATTTTTCTTAAACTTTTTTCAACACATTTTATCTTTTTTTCAGAGAAACAAACCATTTTTATGTGATGTTTAACTTTTATTGTAGTATATAAGGAAATGAAATATAAGTAGATGCACATTAGAGAGATGATTATATAATATTAAACAAAAAAAACCTTAATTGTTTAAAAATGGTCAAAATAACAGAAGTTATAATTTAACTAATTATTTGTTATTGCAAAGCTTTTTAATTTTTCGTTATATCTTACAGGCGCATTAAAGATGCTAAAAACTGGGGCAAAAAATATCCAAAATGTAATGGAAAAAATCAATCTCCTGTAGTTTGCGAGGTAACTAACCCAAATGGTTTTCCAGTGTATAAGGAACCACTCAAACTTACAGACTTTAATAAATTACCAAAGAAATTGACTATAAAGAATACTGGTCACACTGGTAATAAATATTCTTCATTTGAATTCATAAATTTAATTCTGCTTATTTTATTTCATACGTTTTTTTTTACTTTCCTATAATATAGTGGAAATGAAAGCTCATTGGTCTGGAAAACCTCCAAGATGTACTGGTGGACCCCTTCATGGTAATTTCGTATTAGAAAAAATGACCTTTCATTGGCAGCAAGAAAAGGTAAATGTTTCAAAATTTTCAAATAATCTCCATATTAAAATTAATAAAATTCGCTTATTTTATTAGTGATAAATTACTAATGAATTGCAAAAGAGTGACAAATAACAAAGTTTAGTCGAAGAAGGCGATATTTTTATATTTTTAACTAAATTGACACAATGAAAATGCAATATCGTAAAACTGTTAAGTAGTCGACGTAACCTCGACCTGCATAAAGTATTCACAAGCTGGTACTCAAAACGAAATCACTGAAATTATTTACACAGCAAAAATGTATGCATTTAAGGATGTTCACTACGTACAATTAGTCTCAAGAAATTATATAACAGTGGTTATTTATAGTTTTAGTTTTTGATTTCTCTTTATGGAAAGGTTACCGTTCTCATTTAAACCATCATTATTTATAACAATAATAACTCCATGATTTATCAATTAGTTTGTTAATAAAATCCACCGAGATAGAAACTTAGAGAATCCTTCGAAGAATAAAATAAGACCGTGATCATTAGTATTAAATCAGAATTGCAGCTTTTCCCTGAACAGGAAGGAAAAACTAAATCTCTCCACAGCTATTGTTAAATAAACAATTTTACACTAAATTATTTTTTTCTGAAGTTTGTTTTCAATTTCGAGTCAATACCTTTCATGCGCAATTGTCTTTGTCAAGAAAAAATGGAAAATTGAGGTTTTATAGTAAAAATCAATCATTTTTCCCCATTTTTTACTATCAGTAAATTGTACAATTTTTTAAGGAATCTCTATATTTAAAAAAATCAAAATGCCATAGATGCGTATTTGTATTTTCTTTAAAATGAGCTCAATATGACATTTTTTATTAAGTAGTTTTAAAGTTATGACAATTCAAAAAATTATGTTGGGAACATTTTTTTTCTTCATTGTTTACAATTTTATTTCTTTAAATTAATATTTTCTGACTTTCACACATAAAATAATGTAGTTAAAATTCTGGCAACTATGCTCTTTTCTGAATAATAGTTAATAAATAATAATTTTAAACAAAATGGTAACAAATAAAGAATAAATTTTCCCAACATTATTTTTTCTCCACAAATACTTAATAAAATACCTAATCTTTTTGGATTTTGTCCTATATTCATAGATTTCTAGATATTAAGGATTGAAAACAAGTTTTTTTTAATGGACGTAACTTTAAAAATTCTCGACAAAAAAAGTAATCTTGGGGTCATATTAAAGAAACTACAAATACGCATCTACTTTTTTCTTATTTTTTAAATATACAAGTTTCTTTGAAAATTATACATATACTTTTTTTTGAGAGCAAAAAAATCGAAAAAAAAAGATTGTTTTTTACCATGAAAACGAGATTTTTAATTCCTTTGACAAAGCTAATTGCACTTGAAATATATTAACTCAAACTTACAACCCACGTTGGATTAAAAATTTTTTTTAAACAATTGACAAGAAATGTTCTGTATGCAAAATAAACTTGTGATTTTTTACTATTGCTTTCGTGAATCAATCAAATTTTACACCTTTCTTAAGGAAACATTCGATTTATAAATCAATTAGTAGAATTAGTATTAATTTAAATATAGTAACTGATGGAATCATTACTAAAGATAATAATAATGACAATCATTTTTTTTGTATGAATAAAAAGGCAACTAAGGATCCTGATATGGAAAACCAAAATAGGTAAGTCAAAAATGCTCTCTTGATATTTTTACTGCCACTCGCACTGGCCAAATATTTGATAATAAATTTCATATAAACATTTCTGTTTAATAGGCAGTATATGGAGATGCATATGTTTTTTTATAAAACAGATTTTAAAACATTTGAAAAGGCTCAAAAGAAAAAAGGCGGCCTCGCAGTATTTAACATGCTTTTGGTGGTAAGAAGTGCAAATTAATTCATTTAAATGTTTTCCTTCAATAAGGACTTATTTATTATTCGTACGAAATACTGATAATATATTTAATTACCAAAGCTTAATGTGAGAAAGTGAGGGGAAAATTTTTCGCATTGATTTCTGCTTCCACTTTCCACAAATTTATTTAAATATTTTGCAATCTTGAAAAATCCCTCAAAAATATGGAAATCCCTGGATATCTTCTGAAATCCCTCGGAATCTCCTAAAACATCCTAAAACCTTACTGACCTGAACAATAATTTCATAATTATCATAAATTATTTCACAACGTTTAAAATCTCTTGATACTTTATGAACTTTTAAAAGAATGTTGGAAGTTATAAAAGTACCCTAAGATCTTGAAAATCGTCTCAAACATCTATAAATAATGGAAATCTATCAAAAAATTATATTCTTAGAAAAATGAAAAAAAAACACATAACATAGTCACACAAAAAAAATTGTCTGCAACCCGAGCTAAACCACTATACTCATACGTTTTTGAGGTCGCTGAATCCGCATCCGGTGTCACTTAGACCCCATCAGGTCAGGATCAAGGGTAACTGAAGATAAAAATGGAAAAAACCATTGTATCTGCGAAAACCATTACTTTAAGACATTTTTAGGGTCGCTGAATCCAAATCCGGAATAAGTTTGATCCTATAAGGTCAGAATAAAGGTCAAGTGAAAGTCAAAATGAAGAAAAACATTGGATCGGATAAAACCAATTGGTCAGAGAAAACCTCTAATTTCAGACGTTTTTTGTGTCGCTGAATGCGAATCCGGGATTGACTGACACAATCAGGTTAGGATCAAGGTTGAATGAAGGTCAAATAGAAGAAAATAATTTATTCGGCGTAAGTCGCTACCTTAAGACGTTTTTGTGGTCGGTAAATCCGAATTCGGGGTTATTTTTACCCCAACAGGTCGGGATAATTGTCATGCCAAAGTCAGCATTGAGAAAACCATGTAATTAGAGAAAAACTCTACTCTTAGAGATTGTGGAGTCGCTGAATCTAAATCTAGGGTTAGTTCAACCCCATACTTTGGATTCCCGGGTTTTTTACATTTTTACCTTGAAGTTACCTTCATCCCGATCTACTAGGGTAAAAATGACCTCGCACTCATATTTTGCGACCCCAAAAAAAGTCTTCAAGTAGTGGTCCACGCCGATTCAATCGTTTTTTTTCTAATTTTGACCTTCACTTGTCCTTGATTCGGAGCCGATAGGTCAAAACGAGCCTATATTCCGAATAAGCGATCTCAAAATCGTTTGCGAGCATAGGTTTGATGGTTAAGCTCGGGTTGCAGAATTTTTTTGTGGGGCTGTGTAATTTTTCTTCATATATTATTGCCATAACCTCGAAATTTCAGAGTGGATTTCCAAGTTCCGGGAATTTTTTTGACAGCCTGGAGACAAACTTACATAAGGTGCAATCTCCAAATTCAACAACAGAGATACCCGCGTTTCGTTTTGCAAGTATTTTTGATGAAAGAAGAAGACCCTTTCATTTTTACGAAGGCTCTTTGGATTATCCCCCTTGCTCAGAATCTGCGATTTGGTTCATAGATGATTCTGGTACTCCTATTACCAACAGCCTGGTAAGAACCTATAATTCTTAAAAATCTATACAAATATAATTTTTATATTTCACTCACTACTATTATTTTGAATTCGCACTTTTTTTAGGCCCATGAATTGCTGAAAATAAAGTTGGCAGAAGGAGATGTGTCGAATATTAGACCTTACCAGGCGCTAAACAAACGTCAAATTAGAGATGTGTGTGATCATCCTGTGTACGGGGATTCGGCCTATGAGTAACCGGTAACTATCAGCAAGCTGCTGCGCTTGGAAAAGGTTTTCTGCAGTTTTCCTCTTCCTTGCCCAAAAATCGAAGCAAATGCGAGCGCCGCTAATAAAAATCCGGCTGCAGACGGTATAGGGTAAATAGTATGGATATTGGTTTTTTTTCATGCAAAATTTATCAAAATGAAGTTAATGTAATTAGTTTAAAAATAATAAAGTCTTTGGTTTTATCAATAACTTCTTTTTTCAAGTTATTTCAAGTATATATCCCTGTTTTTAAGAATTTAGGTATAAATAATTGCAATTTTTTCTCCTAACCAAACATTTTCAAGATGAAATTTTGATCGCAGTAAAGTGAGCAGAAAATATCCTGTTTTTGCATAGTGGATTCTTATAGTGGGTAAAAGTTGTATTTTTCCAGCACAATTTAAGTTTGATCGGATAATATCTTCGGTCCTATATATGGACTGTAGTATTGAATTTTTTAATTATAAAGAACCTTTTTATGGGACAAAAATATGTTGAATATTTTTTAAACACTGTTTCTAAAGTTGAATAATAATAGAGAAATAAAAAAAAACACTGTTGATCAAGTTAGAACAGTTTCAAAATGTGCAGAACCCCCAGTTTATTGTATTGTTTTAGCTTCACTTTTTTTAATTAAGGATTTTGATATAATCCGTGATTTGTAATGTAATTTTCTAAATAAATTAATAGAAATAAATAGGTATAAAACAATTTTGAATTAAAATTTAAAATGTTTAATTTATCATTCTAAGGACTGCCACAGCTTCATTTGCGTGAAAAAGTACATTCAGTAACGTAAAATATTATTTTAAAAACTCAAGGAAATTCAATACAAAAGAATTGAATAAATTACCTTCGAATTTAAGGTGAGTTAAAAAGTTTCCAACTAAATAAAATAGAATATTACGAAGTACTTGAAAATCTATTATAAAATCCCGTGAAATTTTATGGAACTTGGTGATATGTCCTGACATCCTGGAAAATATATTATAGCACGATGAAAGCTTTTAAAATTACATAACATTATTGAAATCCTCAAAATCTGTTAAAATATTGGCCATGTAAATTCTTTTGAAATTCCCTGAAATATTCAATATCATATTTTCCTTCTTTTGTAAAATATTTAAATTCCTTCGAAATATTTAGAAAACCTTTCTAACTTTGTAAAGCTCTTTATAACTTTTTGCAAGTTTTAAAAATATACTAAGATTCTTTGGAATTACTTTAAATGATTAAAACTTTCTAGAAATACACTAACATTTAAAATACTTTCCACTCTGTTGAAATTCCTTGAAACATTTAAAGTCACTCAAAATGATTGAAATCTTTAGAAATCTTAAGAAATCCCTTGCAATAATTTTAAATATCTTTGAAATATTCAGTGTCTAGAAAAAACCTTTGAATCTTTTAAAATAACATAAAATATTTAAAAACCTTTAAAATATTTCAAAATTCTTTGAGACTTTCTAAAGCTCCTGAAAAATCCTTAAAATTTTTTCAAACACCTTAAAATCTTCAACGTACCAAGATTGTTGAATGTTATAAATTTTCTTTTAAATAAATCTAATAATTTTAATTTCAAATCAACATTTTTTCACGTTATACGAATCATGTAACCTCAAAATATTCAAAACTACGAGAGAAAAAAAAGTTTTCCACTAATTCTCTCGGTCTTACCATCAATTCTACATAAAAAGTAATGAAAGAGAAATCGAGTTTAAATTTCCTTTTTATTGACGTTTGGGTCTCATCTGTGGGCCTGCATCAGAAAAAGCATCAGTTATAAGAGTATTATTAATCATTAAACATAAAAAATAAATAAATTACATGCAAAAGAATAAAGGAGAAGTATAAACAAATTTTTACCTTGAAGGTAAATTTCGGAGTCAATCATATTACGAGGGTAGTTCAATAAGTCCTTAGAATGACCAACATATGGCGCGCGAATCGCTCCAAATCATCTGTTTTCAGTCAGCACCACTCCCGACTAGATA
>NC_046660.1:50454042-50457201 GCF_010883055.1 Belonocnema kinseyi
ATAGAGCTCCAAGAAGATTATGTTGAAAAATAAAAAAAAATTTACCCAAAAAAAATTGTTTTTATACTTCATTCTAAGGACTTATTGAACTACCCTCGTATAGTTCAAAGGGAACGTCCACATTTAAAAATTCGTGGTAAGTCGGTCCATTGTGTACAGTAAAAGTATTGGGAAACTGTAGAAATTAAAACAATTTCCCAAAATTCTCAGAAGAGCAATTTTTTAGCAATTAAAAATGCTGTAAAACAGCTAACAAATTGGCGTGGCGTAAACAACATGTAAATAAATATAAAAGCAAAGAAAGTTGTAGTTATAGATGGACAAAATGGACAAAATCAATTCCAAATGAAATGCGCGCCAAATATATCGGCAATTCAAATTAATCGATAATGCTATTATAATATTGATTCACGTTAAGAATTTCTGTTTGTAAATTAATAGATACTTTTATGTATTTATTTATGAAAATTGATTCCAGAATTTTTCTTTTATAAGAATTATTTTCCTTAGCAAGAATTTAAATATTTTAAAAATA
Source organism: Belonocnema kinseyi (assembly GCF_010883055.1). NCBI lineage: Eukaryota > Metazoa > Arthropoda > Insecta > Hymenoptera > Cynipidae > Belonocnema > Belonocnema kinseyi. Next base: position 50,454,578 of record NC_046660.1, read on the forward strand.
GAAATCACAATAATGATCAAAATTCCAAGAATGTTGTGAGAGACCTGTGTTTAAGTTGTCAATTCTACAATCTCTTTTATGTTCGGCTATTCTAGTTTTTAACTGACGACCAGTTTCATCTATATAAACGTTATTGCATCCTTTAAATTTTATTAAATAGACAACATTAGAGATATTATGAATTTTTTCGGAGTCTTTTATATTAGTGAAACATCTTTTCAATCTGTGATCATTTCTAAAATATACATTAATAGCAAACTTTTTAAAGCATTTTTTAATCTTTCTGATAAACATTCCATGTACTCTTTCTCTAATGATACTTTCAATTAATGTTAGTGGATAATTATTTTGTTGCAAAGTAATTTATAATTGGTCTAAGTTTTTTTTTCTAAATTTGATGTCACTTAGTTTAGTACATATATCAATTAAGCCTTTAACTAATCCAATTCTCTGGCTAAATTGATGGTGAGAATTGTAATTGAAATATAGGCCTGACCATGCTGGTTTTTCAAACCAATTAGTAATTAAATTTCCATTTTCAGTTTTGGTGATAGACAAATCTGAAAAATTAAGAGTATTATTTTTTTCAATTTCCACAGTAAACTGTAGAGATTTTTCTATACTATCGAATATATTGAATAGTTCTTGGATTTTATCTATATGGACAATAGTGAAAATATCATCTACATAGCGCTTAAAAAGGAGTGATTTAAAGCTTAATTTGGATAAGGCTCTATTTTCAACATCTTCTAAAATAAGGTTAGATGCAATAGGTGATAAGGGTGAAACCATCGGACAACCAAAAATTCGTTTATAAAATTTTTGATTAAATGAAAAAACCGTATTATTAAAAACTGTTTTGACAGCAATTAAAATCTCAGAGTTTGAAATTTTAGTTACATTTTTATATACCTGTGATTTTTCTTCTATAACGTCCAATACTAAATCCAAAGGAATATCATCAAACATCAATACAATATCTAGTGAAACAAGTGAATGTGAATTAGGAACATTAAAATTTTTAATTTTTTTTTCTTTAAGGCCATGTGATGAGAGGTTCACGTGACCAAACCTGGTCTTCAATTTTTCTTTCCCAACTTACGTCTAAACTAAATGAGGTATCGCTCTGAAAGTTTGGGGAATGAAAGATTATGTAATAAATTGCATGTCTCTGCTTTGTTCCGGTAGAAATTTTGAGAACATTTTCTTTCGAAGAAAATACCAGTGAAAGTTTTCTTTCCCAACTTACGTCCACACGGAATGAGATATGGTGTTAAAAATTTGGCACGATAAATAGAAGGCACGCAAGAATGTGTCTCTGGTCCTAAATAATTAGAATAGTGAAAAAAGTTTTTTTTTTTTAATTACTATTTTGGAGAAATACCGACTGTGCTGTCGTTAAACCCTGCAAGCAATTTGCAATATTTTCAATGGGCTAGTTATGAGGTTTATATTAATCAAAGTGGGGCAAACCAACAAAAATAACTCACGAACATTATACACAAATAATGCAAAAACTAATGTTTGCACTTGAAATGCAAATAAACATATTTGTTCTGACATACGTATCAGTCTGATATCAGCTGTGTCAAAGCAAAACTAGCGCGGCGAGTAAACAACTTCGAACTTCTGGGGATCTATGGATAAAACAGATTGCATGATTATCGTCAGAGAAAGTTAAAAGTCAAACTTCTGCTGTAAAACCTAAATGTGTCCGTCGATAATCATTACTTGCATAAATAAACTTTTTCTTCCTCAAACTCTTTGCAAGGCCACAATCGATTCTTTAATATTTATTAACATTTCCCGAAAAAAATTTCCGCGTTATTTACACTTTTATTTTTCAATATGGGTGAAAAAATATTGATCTAAGGGCTGACTTGATCAGCTGTTGTACTCATCACATGGCCTTAAAGCTCCAACTATCTCTTATAAATGAATCTGTTTTTCCAGATACAGGCTTCAGGAGAAGAGATAAATATTTTGATAAATTGTTTGCTAAATTTTGCTAAATTGTTTTTCTAAGGAAAATAACTCTTATAAAAGAAAAATTCTGGAATCAATTTTCATAAATAAATACATAAAAGTATCTATTAATTTAAAAACAGAAATTCTTAACGTGAATGAACATTATAATAGCATCATCGATTAATTTGAATTGACAATGTATTTGGCGCGCTTTTCATTTGGAATTGATTTTGTCCATTTTGTCCATCTATAACTGCAACATTATTTGCTCTTATATTCATTCACATGTTGCTCACGTCACGTTTTGATTTCTACAGTTTCCCAATACTTTTACTGTACACAATGGACCGACTTACCAAGAATTTTTAAATGTTGATGTTCTCTTTGAACTATAATATAATTGACTCCGAAAATTACCTCCAAGGTAATAATTTGTTTATTCTTCTCCTTTATTCTTTCGTATATAATTTATTTATTTTCTATTTTTTATGTTTAATGATTAATTATACTCTTATAACAGATGTTTGTTTTGATGACGGCCCACAGATGAGACAGAAACGTCAATAAAAAGGAAATTTAAACTCGATTAGTGGAAAACTTTGTTTTCTCTCGTAGTTTTGAATATACAAAAACGATCGGAAAAAGGTTCACTTCAT
>NC_046660.1:50457301-50460570 GCF_010883055.1 Belonocnema kinseyi
ACGCAAGGTAAAATTCTTTACAAGTAATAACATTTTTACATTTCATTATTTTTATTTAATAATTTGGATTGTCGGTAGAATGCGCTAACAAAACTAAATAATGCAAATTTTAAATTCAAATGCAATAATTATAAATTAGGAATGCCTAATTCCAGTACAAAATGTTAACATAACCAAAATATTTACACAAATTTGTGTTTTCTATTTTGCGTGCTATATAAAGAAATCATTTGTGTATGTACAAAATTTCAGTTTTCCATACTTTGAGCAGAACAATTATTAATAAACAAATAGAGAAGAAAACATTTTTAAGCGTCAAGCTGAACGAAAAAAGTGAATTTCCTCCTACTGTCCGCCATGAGTACGGTACGTTTGTTTATAGAGTTTAATAGCTTATAGTCTGTTCATTTTAGAAATGAGGTTTGCATTAATATAATTAACTATTTGATTAAAAATCTCCTTTAAATAAAGTTTTTTTAATAAAATTATTAGGGGTTTAATGCAGCGAGAAAAAAGCTTTCAAGATTAAGCAACAAATAAATCATTGCCCTGCATAAGTGTATATATATATGATATTCGATTCAATTTAAATAAATATATACAGTATATTAAAGAATATTAAATCCACTTTCTCATTTATCAGTCATATATTTTTATTAATTCTTCTGATAATGTATATTTTAAAAATATTTTTGTCATTAAGGTCTTTAATATCATTAATGTTTTCATATGCTACATTAATAATTTAAAAATATATATAATTTTTTTAACTTTAAAAAATAATAAAATCAATAATATGAGCAAAATAAATCACAAAAATATAAAGTTCGAACTGCTTTCAAAATGTATCTCAAAATTAAATTTTATTCATATTAAACTACATATTTTCATGACTTTTTCTTTTTTGAAATAATTAGTAATAGTTACTCTTATTTATTCATATATTCTTTTTTGTTTATTTGCAAACAGCATCAAGTTTTTAATTATTTTTGCTTTTTCTTAATGCAATTCAATAAAAAAAATAGATCTACTTTTTGTGGCGCCATCTGTTGGATTAATTTAACCGACAATTCCCCTCCGGATCGTAAGAAAACATAAAAGTGGGGGCGATGCATGGGGCTGGGTCCCACCTACCGTCAGCCCCAAAATCGGCACTATAGAAGAGTTTCACTGCATTTCGAACTTAACGATTAAAAATTTAAAGAGTTAAAACATAATAGTTTCTGTTCAAAAATTATACTTTCTTAGAATTATGCATTTTAAAGTTTTAAATTGTAATCCTAGACCAAAGGAAAAAATTATAGGTAGGAGCATTAGAATAGCTCGGCAAAACAGATTATTAGAACTTTCTATTTGCTGATGCGGAGTACATAACACAGGTCTGAAAATAATGGGGTCATGTCAGTTGTTGGAAAGTGGAGGGCCATTTCCGAAGTAACTTTTTACCTAGAATCCGAATCCGGGGTCATAAATGGCCCGTAACATCAGGATCTTAAGATATTTGAGGTTATGTATCCAAAAACTGGCGTTTTATGCTACTTTTGAGGTTATGTGCAGAAGACACCGAATTTTTTGGGATTTTTTCTTTAGTTGCATCATACAGTACTGCTTTTGCTCTTTAATTTTCCTAATACGAGATACGTCTCATTATGTCTTGAGCATTTTTTTATATACTTTGAGGCAGACATTTTCTACTGAGTACTTTCTCTTGAAAATTTGTACTCAGGGGTGTTCGGGGTTGTTGATGTCTGCCTCAAATTACTTAAACCAAATGCTCAAGACATGATGGGAGATATCTCGTAATTTAAAATTGGCGTAACTTGATAATGAAAAACGGTAATTGAACTCTGTGACTCTCAAATTAAAGAAAAATAGCACTGCTATATGATACAACTAAAGAAAAAATCCCAAAAAATTGTGTGTCTTCTGTACATAACCTGAAAAGTGGTCAAAACGCAATTTTTGTATACATAACCTAAAATATTTTTAAATTCTGACGTGAAGGTCCAATTCTGACACCATATTTGGATTCTGAGTAAAAAATTACTTCGGAAATGACCCTCCACTTTCCAACAACAAAACCATGTTGGTTGATTAATAAATGTATAGCTCTTTTTTTGATGAACTATTTTTGTCCATCAATTTCTTTCGAACCCTTTGTCGACAAAAATAGTGAAAATTTTCAAAAATAATATTTATTGTGAAACAATATTGAATGATATTATTAAATGACTGTGGTTGAAGCCATAATCTTTTTCTCTTATTTGCTACAATATTTTACTGCCGCTGTTTCACCCACTAATAAGTTATTATTCATGCGATATTTTTTATAACAAATAGATGATTTCAGACATTTCTCGAAATTAAGTCCTGACTTCAGCCCATGTTAGATTTCAAATGAAGGAAGTATGATCTACGGTAATTTTAAGTGTAATTTATGGTAACTTTGCATAAATTGCCCAAAATTAAATGGAAAAACCTCTCCGAGAATTTTCAATCATTTATGGTAATTTTAAAGGTAAATATAGTAATTTATCATAAATTACAGAAAATTCAATTTTAAACATTTTTATAAAATTCCGGAAATTTATTAAATGTTTCAGTAATTAATGGTAATATCCGAAAGTTTCTGTTAACTTAACATAAATTGCCCAAGATTCAATTGGAAAATGTCTATAAATTCCCAGAAATTTATGGAAATTCTTGGTTATTTATGGCAACTTTATAGGTAAATATGGTGAGTAACCATAAATTACCCGAAATTCAATTTTGAACATTTTTTATAAATTTCCAGAAATTCATGAATTTGTTTGGAAATTTATGGTAATATTACAGGTTACTAATAGTAAATCCCCATAAATTGCCTAAAATTCAATTCAAAAATGTATAAATTATCACAAATTTCTGGATATTTTTGATTATTTATAGTAATTTTAAAGGCAGATATGTTAATTTACCAAAACTCAATTGTAAACATTTTTATAAATATCCGAAAATCTCTGAATTGCAAAAAATGCTTGCAATTTTTAATTTATTCATCACTAAAGATTGTTTGACTTTAAGTTTCATGTTCTCAATAATGTACAGTAGAAAATTGAAAGATAGTTTTCAATCGTGCAATTTAAAATTGTAAACCTCCAAAACTAATGACAGTAAATTGAGTTGATGAAAAAAATTAAGAAATTCGGAAGTGCTGAAAAGACTGTACATTTTGAAATGTCTGTGTGTTAAACAATTCTTAATTAGATTGAGGAATATGACCGGAAAAA
>NC_046660.1:50460670-50464032 GCF_010883055.1 Belonocnema kinseyi
TCGTGCACCCTAAGAATACGGAGCGACCCAAGAACTACCGCCTTCTGCAATTTTCCCGCATGTGTTTTAGCATATTCTTGACACGCAGGGATGCTTTTTAGGCCATTAGTAAGTTAAAGCTTGGCACCTCCAAGAGCGCCGATGAGAAGGACGATTAGTTTAACAGAATATTCCGGGTACAATCGTTGAAACTCCCTTATAAGGTCTCGATACCTCTCTTTCTTTTCATTCTCCTTGGTTATGATATTTTTGTCAGCTGGTGACGAAAATTCGATAACGAACATGGTTCGCTTCTCGAAGTCAAGAAGAACCATGTCAGGCCTCGAATAAGCAACAGGAACAATTGTCGAGAATATAAAGTTCCAGTATATGTGGCACTTCCCATTATCGACAATTGACTCGAATTCCCTAGGAGCATTTAGAGGAGCGATATTAAGGTTAATGCCGTAAGAGTGACACAGATGGTAATAAAGCACTCTTAGTGCCGCATTGTGCCTTTGAATGTAGGTCGTTCCCGCGTGAGTTGGACAACTAAATAGTATGTACAGAAACGCTCCTTTGCCCACTTCTTCGTGATTCCTATCCATTTTAAGAAGAGGGTCTATTCCATTTGCAACTCTATGTGCTGTACCCAGAATGATCCTGTTGTGAAGACATTCAAGACTCAATATTCCGCGACCACTTTGACGGCATGATAGGTAGAGTAGCGGAACGGAAGACTTAAGATGCATGCTTTTGTTCATGTGCATAACCTTTCTTGTCCCGATATCAAGGGATCTGAGCTCGTTCTTCGTCCATGGAACTACTCAAAATGAATAGAGTACTACCGGTACGGCAAGGATGCTCGTTGCAGATACTTTGTTCCTCGCCGACAATTCGGAAGACCAAATCTGTCGGATGAGACGTTTGTATCTGCTACGGAGAGTATCCTTTATAGATTTCACATCCTAAGTACGGGTATGTGGCACGCTCAGGTATGTATAAGTCTCTCTAGCGCAAATGTGTCGTATAGCACTTCTATCAACGAGCTCAGGATCTTCAGGGATGCCATTAAGTTTTCCTCGCATCAAATTAACCTTGGCGCATTTGTCTAACCCAAATTCCATTCCATTTTCCTTAGTATATCGTACGACAATCCCTAGAGCTAGATGTAGTTGCTCTTTGTTTTTAGCATAGATCTTAAGATCGCCCATGTAAACTACATGAGTGACCTTGTACTTTCTATCTGCAGGTTTGCCGCACAAGTACCTGTCGGAATGGCGAAGTTCTAGAGATAGTGACAATAATGTAAGGCAAGAGAGGAGTGGGCTCATGGTGTCGCCCTGAAAGACACCTCTCTGAAAGGTGACCTTCTTAGTTGTCACACGATTTTTTCCAGATGAGGTAGTAAATCTGGTTTTCCAAAGCGGCATCAATTTCTCTATGTACCTAACTATTTGCGGATGAACCTTTAAGATTTCCAAAAGACAGATGATAAGTCTATGGGAGGTCGAATCGAAAGCTTTCCGATAATCAAACCAGGCCATCGATAGGTCACGCTGGTAGAATCCTGCATCTTCGCAGGCACATCTATCAATGAGCAGGTTCTCCCGACATCCGGCTACGCCTTTCTTTGAGCCTCGTTGTTCATACATTTCTTGCCACACAGGTTCAATTGCCCGGACAATCCTATCATTTAGGATAGCTGTGAATATCTTATAAAGTGTGTTCAGACAAGTTATTGGCCTGTAATTCTTCGGGTCAGCTAAGTTGTCTATTTTCTTCCACCAGAAGGTTTTGATACAATCTGGTCCCGGTGCGGAATAGTTCTTCATCCCTCTTAATACTTTTTTCGCCTCCTCGGTAGTGGTGGGTGGGCATTCTTTATCAGGTGTTATGAGGGCAACACGTAACTCCTTGAAGCTATTTATATTTTCTGAGTCTTCGTCCAGTCTATGCTGCACTTCGTAGACTTCTCTTCAAAATACTTCGACCTCCTCTGGTTTAGGTGGGTGTTCGACAGTAACCGGAGGGTCTTGGTAGAGTGGAAATGGTTCAGAGAGAAACTATTGATCTTCTTTGACCAACCTCTCCCTCCGCTTTAGACTTCTCTTAGCGTCAGATAGTATCCGTATTCTCTCAACAATATGCTGCCTGATGGTCAGCAGCTTTGACTTGTTAAGTGTGTGATAACGGGTCCGGAGTTCGCGCGCGAACTTTCAAACCTTGGCGGTAAAATTCCTGCCAGATGTGATATAGTCAATCACACACTGACTGCGGGACGCGTACTGCCTTGCCCAGCCTATGTTTATGGCAGGTTGATGCTTTCGTCTTGTGGTCCTATGATCAACCGTTGGTTTTGTTTTACGGTTTGCATCGGCCAAAGCTCTCGCTGCATTATACACACAATAATTGATAGCCCAGATGTCAGATTCTCCGGAAAAATATCCACGAAGCTCGTCATCCATTTCAGCCAGATCTTTAGGCTTGAGAGAAACATTGGTATTGATGTTTCTTCGGGTCGTAAAGCATCGCTCTTCCTCTATTGGATGCCTGCCCGCGGTTGGTCTTAGTGTCGCCCCTCTTTCTCTGTTTCCGGCTTGTTCTAGCTGTGGTATAATAGGCGTTACGCTTACATTTCCCCTTTTTCGGAGTAATTTAACATGGTTTCGCAGACGTTGCTGCGAAAAGTGCGATAGCTCCGGGTGTTTCTCGCACCACAGAGCATGCGGTTGTGCCATGTAACCCCGTTCAGGGGCAACACTCGCATCGTAGCACTCTAGCAAGTCATGATTCAGTCGCTCCGTCCACCCAAAGGTCACGAGATCCCACCGATGCATCGCATTGAATCCATTTGCATTGGCTCCCCCAGCTCTAGATTGGTCGGCATTGTTGGCCGACCCATTGTCGGGAGCCCTGCGCGTTCTGTTGTTTTGAACCGCACTTACTACAACTATGTTTGGTGTTGTCATTGTTATTCTCACGAGAAGCTAGGAAAAGGGGTTCGTCCATCCTTGCAGAGCCCCGCATGCAAGGATAAGGCTACGTACTCTGAGAAGTCGCCCTGTAACCCAGGGTCACCGTTATAGACACCTTACCCACGTGTCATTCAGCTTTCGGCACGGTTTTCACACCTCCGCTTGGGGGTTAATTCCTTCGGGACCACCCCTGGACAATTTTCCGCGACTGCCTATTTATTTTTGTAACCATATTCAGCAGAAACCCTTGGTACAGGGACCCTCTATCTTCAAACCGAGGACGCGTTCGGTGGCTTTGTCATAGGCCCTTCTGTTTGATTCTAGAGGAATCGAAACCGAATATATATATATATATATATATACCAGGTGTATACATATGAAACCGGTATTGCCATTTAGCGGCCA
>NC_046660.1:50464132-50511631 GCF_010883055.1 Belonocnema kinseyi
CACACTTTATGAGATACTTTTTTTCATAAAATTTCATTTATGAATAAATTTTATTTCCTATCTCAAAAAGTGGGAAAACTATATTTTATGAAAATCTCGCAGTCATTGTTGTTGAAAAACGTATTGACTTTTCATTACTTCAAGTTGCATTATATCCTACATTTTAATCTAAAAATAATCTGTTTCATTAATATAAATTACAGAATATCTTTTGTTAATTAAAACATTCCTACGTAAAAAGAATGCGCTTGTGCTTTTAAATTAAAACTTTCAAATTATCTAATTAATTATTAAAATTATTCTACGTTTTATATAACAACCTTTTGCTGAAATGTAATATTTGTTTTAAATAATTTCAATATAAAATCATAAAGTTTCGAGGAATATTTAAAATTTATATAAAGTTTAGGTTGTATTAACGTTTTGCATTAGAAATAAGTGTTTTTAATATAAAAGCATTAGATTTCAAACAGTAAATTTTTTCAACCATTTACATTATTCAGTTTTGTAAAAGCTTTTTGCCGAAAATTTAAGTTATTAAACGAAAATCATCCAAAGTAAGAATTGCATTATTTTTAAACAATTTTTCATTACGTTTATATGTTGAATGCTAATATCTAAGTGTATATGTACTGAAAACTGCTATTTTAAAACAAAAATAATTACATTTCGAACAATTCAAGCAATTTTCAAACATTTTTGGGTTACATTGAGGTTTTTGAAAGAAAATGGTAATTTCAAACAAAAATCACTAGATTTCAAAGAATATTCACAATTTTTAACAACTTTTAGCTCTTCAAAGATTTTAGGGTTATATTTTTTTGAAAAGAATTTTTACAGATTTCAATGCTTTCAAGAGTCCTAAAAAATTTTTTCTAATTTTTGTAAAAAAATTACTAGAATTTTACGATTTGACGATTCATTTTGTTTATAAAATGAGATGTTTAATACCTACGCCTTCCTCAATATTTTTAATTTTGTACACATAACATTTAATTTTAATTCATTTTTCAAGGTTTTATTTGAAAACTTTCAATCTTAAGTCTCTTACTAGTCTTACCTACTACTATTTGCAATCAAGAATTACTATTTTTAATATTTGAATAATCTGATATTGAGATCTATAAACATTGGAAAATTATAATTGAATATTTTGAAATCATAACTATTTGAAATTTAATAATATTTGGTTGTGGGTTGTGAATGTTTAAATTTGTAATCAATAATTTCGAACTATCAATAATTTAAGAATGTAAATTGCTCGTAGTACTTTCGAAGCTATCAAATATTTTCATGCACTCAACTTGCTATCCTTTAGCTTTGGAGGTGTGTAATTTTAAATTTCACAATGGGGCCACATTAACTAGAATTCTTTAAGTTTGAAATTAATTCCTGCCATAATTGGTGAAATTTTAACTAATTTTTACTTGAGTGATTAATCTACAGTTAAATTAGTAAAACTTAACTTGTAGGTAATGTTTTTTTACTGAATAATAGTAACATTATTTTTACTAATTCTTTGGTGACGTATTCTCCACGTAAAATGATTTCAGGTCTTTTTTAAATTTGTTTAGAGTTTATACTTCTATACATTGGAATTTGTGGTGCTAATCTTGAATTTATTCTATTTGTCTTCCTTTCGATTGTTTGACAACGAACGGACGGACGTAACGAAGACAACTTCGTAGAAGTGACAAATAACTTTGAGAAAACGTTGACATTGTGCATATTTGTTATTTTTCGTCTTTTCGAGAATGTGCTAAATATAGTCATAATTTAGAACCAGAATTTGGACTAATTTCAAAAAATGATTCACTGTTATTTTTAGTGTACTATAAAGATACGTACAGACTTATTGCTTTAACTTTCTCGTTCTAAATCTGACTTTTTTATTCTTTGCTCCACGAAACATTCTAAGCCATGAGATGTTGGGTCTAGTTATTGGATCATTTATTATGATATTCATATTATTAGAGGTTTAATACTTTACAAGGACAGTTATTGGTGCGACAGATAACAAAGACTCTGAAAATCTCTGTAAAATGATAACTGTTATGAAATATTTAGGTGATAAAGTTTGACATTCTTAATTACTTGTTTACTTTTTTTAATGACAAATAATATTTTAATAATTCTTATATAAATAAAAACTATAAGGGGCCTGGTAAGGGCCAGATCAGGCCTTCCTCGTGAATACCCCAGCCTGGCTCTAATCGGAATAAGCGTTTCATTTCAAGTCAAACCCTGACTAGGTCGGCCGATCTAGGTCAGATTCTGCCAGATTTGGCCCTGGCGAGGGCCACTCCAAAATTTCTGCAAGGGAGTAAATCTGTAAATAATTGAATTTTTTCCATTTTGTAGTGCCTCCTAACACTTTTTATACTTTTTTTAAAGCATGTGAAAATGCATACAATTTAGCCAATAGAATGGTTTAATTAAGTTATGATTATATTATTATTGATAAACATCTTATCTTGTAGTAATATGGGAAAGTTCTGTGTTTCTCAGAAATATTTCAATGTTTGTCAAATTTGTACTTAGCAAATTTCTAATTATTACAAGTTAACAAACAAAAATAAAAAGCTTCAAATTGAACGATGTCTAATTTGATAATTGCAAATGTAATCCTAATAAACATTAAGACTTATTGATTTAAAATTTCGAAAATATAGCGATTACAAGGTCAAAAATATTTCTCCAGGGTTCTAATGGAAAATAAAACTTACGTTCAATTTGATATTAGTTACTTTTAGAGAAATTTTTATTTAAAGAATACTTTTTTCCCTATTTTTAAGAAATTTTTCCTTCTTTCTCATTTTTCTTCCTCATAGAAGAAGCTTTGTACTGATAACATTTCCGAAAAACTTTATTTCATTTAATCAAACGTTCCTGAATTTAAAAATCGGTAATCGGCAAATCGATGGCCTTTTTTAATTGAAATTTCGGGAGATATAGTTAGATCGACGATGTTAAATTGACTGTTTTGTGAAATAATTAATTCTCAGAGACTCATTTAATTACCCATTTATTTTGTGTATTTAATAATTCTCTATACTCATATAATTACCAAATTCTTGCTTCATTTTTTTATTTAAAATAAGAAATTTGAAAAATCCGCTTAAGGAGCGCGCCCTTGGTAATATCGATAATGCGATAATTATCGAACTATCGGCAGTCAATTATTAATGGAGGAGTTAAGCGTTCTTTATGGCACTTTCATACCTTTTTGCATGCAGGCAGAAAATGTAATAAATTGTAAAAAATTAATGTTTTTTATCAAAAATTTTCCACTTCAAACGCTTTAAATTTTTAATTGCTTATGACACCAAGTCTGCATTGTGAAATTCTTTAAATTAAAAATATCAGCCTGAAGTGAATGGTATCATAATTGAAAAAGGTAACAATTCAACTCATTATTTTAGAATCTGTTAAAATCGAACTTAGACAGATTTTTCGTATGAAAACTTGTGAATTTCCTGGTCAAAAAATAATTTCTGTTAAATAGACTTCAACAAGTATTCGACAAATGGCAATTTGTTTAAAAATAGATTGAAAAATTCCCGTTTACTGCAACAATTGCAGTTTATATTGTCTTAACTTCTAATTTAAAAAATGATTGAACCTCAATAAAATTAATTTCTTCGACCTTTTGTGATTGATGTGTTTGATTATGAAAAATCATGAAATATGACTAGGAGTAGAACTTCTTTTTTAACATATTTGGTCATTTCTTCAACAATTAATTAAATTTAGTCAATTAATTAAACAATTAAATTAAATTATTATTATTAAATTATTAATTAAAAAATTAATTAAATTTAAATTTTAAATTAATTTTAGTCAACATTCTATCTAAACAATGCTTTGCAGTTAGAGTTCTGAGCCGATATATTACTTTGAGATGGGTAAAGAGAATGAGAATATTACCTAGAATATAACCGAGAATTAAATTCTCTTAGAATTTATGAGAATTTTAGGATTTATTTTAATTAGTAGAAAATTGCATTTTTCGTTAACTTGGAACGATTTTTTAATATTAAAAACATATTTTGAATATTATAATAAGCCTTGGGTCCAGTATTTGGAATGAAAAACACTTTTCTAGGAAAGTACTGCTAATAATTGTTCTAAACAAAATATATTATCATAAAATATGTATTTAAAGTCCTATCTTTTTAAAATGTGCACAGAAGAAGAATAACTTTTAAGAATGTGATTTAAAGAAAAACATTTCTTTAAAAGTTAGAAAAAAAAATGTTTTGAGCGTGAAGCTACGATTAAAGTAACATTTGTCTGAATAAGTACTAGGATGAAAATTTTTTGACTTTAATGATAGCTTAGCCGGCTCTCGACCATGGGATATAACCAGGGTTCGCCCGGCCAGTAACCGGCCAGCATCGGAATACATAGCCCGACCGGCTCCCGCCCGGTTCCTTTCCATGAAACCCAGCCAGGGGTAACCCGGCCGAGATCCAACCAGAAACCTAGTTGTATTAGGGCCAATCGGGGAACTTTCTACACGGGATTTACATTTTACAGTGCAGAAACAAAATGTCAGGTTCCCAAAAAGTGTCAACGGTCGTTGAAAGTAGAAAATTGAAGCCCTTGAAGGTAGAATTTTGTTAATTTGTAGTATTAAAATTAAATTGTAAATTAAAACACTAAAAGATCAAAATTTTTTAATCTTAAATTAATCAATAATGCATATTTACAGCGTAAGTCGATATTGTATCAACAGAAATAAGAGTAAAATATTTTTAAATTTAAATTTTAATATTTAATTAGTGTTTGTAATACAACGTTTAAAAATAATTTCGGAAAAATTTGAAGCAAGAATCTCCTAAAATATTTTTAATAAAATTCATCAAATTATAATTTTGTAATTTCGTATCACACTGATTCACATATCGATAAAATATCGATCAAAACTTACGCACCTAAATAAAGGGAGGAACGTGTTTCCAAATAAAAAATAAAAAACTTCAACATCGTGGAACGCACAACACAGCAGATAAACGGCCGTGGACAAATTTATTTTCAGAATACAATTATTACCCGATTTTAAGTTTTTTTTTAAATTATTATTTGTTTTATTACAACATTAGGCAATTTCCCTTTCGGGGTAGACGTGACTCACTCGGTGAGGAAAGGAGTAATGTGAGGAAGGGATAGAGAATTTTCAGATTGATCCAGAATTGTCGTGTTATTTATGTAAAAAACACGTTCGTTCTGCAACGCTTCTCCGACCCAGGTTGCTGATCAATCTCTATAGCAATCACCCCAAGTGTAGATCCTCACAAAGTCGTTATGTAAGGTTCCCCACTTGGATCCATTAGTGGCCAAGGTCTTTTGTTTTAGGCGTTATTCACTCTAGTGACACTCTTTTTATTAACTATTTACCGCCATGCTTTCCTGTCCTGGCATACTTCTCTAGCTTCTTTTATGTCAATGCATTTTTTCATGCAGATTCTCGTGTTTCGGTGACTTCTTATGACTTCTAAATAGGGTCACATTCACACATTCTAACCATTCTTTCCGCGGTCTACCTCTGGGCACGCTGCCATTTACTTTACCTTGATACACTTGTTTCATTAGTCGTTCATTTGGCATTCTCTTACAAACCCCGAACCATCTTAACCTATTTCTTTCCCATGTGTCTACTAGCGTCTCTTCTACACCACATTCTTTTAGAATTATCTCGTTACTTACTTTGTCCATCAGAGTTTTCCCGCATATTATGCGCATGAATCTCATGTCAATTGCGTTAATTTTACTCTTATCTTTTTCTTGATAAGTCCATGTCTCGCTACCGTATAGTACAGTCGGTACAAAATATAGAGTTATGTATTGTCATTTTAGCTTTATTTGGTATATTTTTACTTCTAATAAGGGGCCCTGCTCTACCAATAACCTTCTTACCTTCGTTTATACGTCTATCTAATTCCTCATCTATCTTCCCGTTCCTAGTAAATAAGCTACCAAGGTACACGAACTTACAAACTTGTTCAATTCTCTCATCATTTAATAAAATATTGCATAGTGTTTTCTCCTCTTTCCTTCGAACACCATAGTTTTTGTTTTATTTGCATTAATTTTGAGGCCCATGCTCTTCATGCTTGCATCTAGTTTATTCAACATTCTTTGTTAGTCTTCGATTGACTCTGGCATAACAACCTTATTATCTGCGAACGCTAACCCACGTACCCTTACTGTTTGGAGATCCACATCCTCTTCGTCGAAAAGAGCCATTCTTAAACACTTGTCCATAAATAATATAAATAACCATGAAGATATAACGCATCTTTGTCTAACTCCTTGAAGAATATCGAAGCAGTCACTCAATTTCCCATTCACTCAATTTTTAATGCAACGAAATTTAGAAACATGTCCAAAACTGTGAATTCACGTTACAATCGCGTGTAAAATAAAGGTTGAAAAAACAAGGTAAGAGATAAGAATCTCGGCCTATATATAGTGGTTTTTTCAAGAACAAATTCTTTTTTCGAGATACTAGAATCCGGTTGGAAAACTTGACAATAATTTATTTATCACACCACTGAATCTTAAAGTGAATCCAGAAAGAGAATCCTAAGAGTAGAGGAATCAAAGAGTGAATCCAAAAAAACACAGGTTTCATAGTGTTTTTATAGGATTTTAGATATTCAGAGCTTCAAAATTAATCAGCTACACTTGGTAGCGGCTATTCTTTTTATAACCATCTTGAGAACGAGTGAGTGATATTTTTATACCTTCTTTCGAAACCATTTCATAATTTTTTTTTAAATAAAATAAGAGTTTTAATATCCATTCTAATTTGCAATATATATTGTGCTCAATAATAAAAAAGCATTCATTCTTCAAAAATTATACAGATAATAAATGTTAGAATTTAAATAATTTCTTTTAGTTACAAAGCTTTATCATTTTTATTTGTTTCTCACAGACGCATGGAGTTATAAAAATTCTAAAAAATGGGGCACAAAATATCCAAAATGTAATGGAAAAAATCAATCTCCCATATTTCTTAATTCAACTGATGGCAAGGGTGGTTTTCCTGAGTATAAGGGAACACTTCGACTTACAGACTTTAATAAATTACCAAAGAAATTGACTTTAAAGAATACTGGCCACACTGGTATTAAGCATTAATAATTTTAATTTATGAATCTAATTTTGTTTGATTTTATTTAACACATTCCTTTACTTTTCTACAATATAGTAGAAATAAAAGCTGAATGGTCTGGACTACCTCCAAGACTTACTGGTGGACTTCTTCATGGGAATTACGTATTTGAAAAAGCCACTCTTCATTGGGCCCCAAAAGAGGTACATCTTGCAGAAATTTTAAATAATCTCTAATTCTTAATTTATATAAAGTCGCTAATTATATTATTAATATTTCACCACTTGAAGTAAAAGAAAATGATTTTTAAAAACTTTTAAATAGACTATGTCACCTTTACCTACATTAAGTATTCATAGGCTGTTCCTTCAAAATGGAAACATCACAATCATTTATACACTTAGTCTAGTTTAACTTAAATAAACATGTCAAAAATAATACCGCACAATAGTAAAATTTTTTATTGGAAATCATGGACAAGGAAAGTTCACTAATCGTTTAATGACATAAATTGCCAAAGAATTAGTCAATATTTCGCAATCAGTGACTATGGTATGTTAAACAAACTTTTCAAACATTAGATTAATAAATTAATTAGTAAAATTTTTACTGATTTAAGTTTATTGTGTCATTGAGTATTCTAATAATACGTCACAATCGATCGGTAACGTTGAAATCTGTTAGGCCTGACCACACACTTAAATACCTATATTGAGGACCTCACTTTTGCAGTTCACTGATCTTTTTTTTAACATAAAATAATTTTTTGCAGATAAAATTTCGAACTAAAACTTTAGAAAATCTATCAGAAGAATATAAAGTATATTTATGTTTATGTACTTACGTTTATGTACTTAATTTGAGTAGAAATTTCGCTACAATAATTTGCAATGAAATTAACTGGAACAGTTTGTGACATAACCTTAAAAAAGGTTAACCTAAGAACTAATATAAAGTAATATAGGTTCTTGAGTGTGTCAAATGTCTTAAAAATTTTTTTCTAAAAGTAAGTGAAAAATCTTAATATTGTTTTGCTTTTAAGATAGAAAAGCTATTGCTTTAATTATTAATGTTGGCAGTTTGGAAAGTGAGCGAATTGCAATGTGAAAGATGACGTAGGAGAAAGGAACAAGGAGACAATAACAATTATCGAAGACTGTGTAATCCTTTCTAGAAATCCTGTAAGATTTTTTGAAAATCCTTAAACTATTTCGAATTGCTTTTTTGCATCCCTCCAACTTATTTACAATCATTTAAAATTTTTCGAAGTTTCTCAAAATTGTCGAAAATTAATTAAAATCCCTGAAAATCCTTTAAATTGTATTAAACTCATTAAAATCTTTGAAGTTTTTAATTCCCTTGTAATCTCCTAAAATGCATTAAAATATTTTTTAATAACTTCTCATAACCTTGATCGACATTCTTCAAAACCATGAAAACTTTCTTAAAATATTATTAAATTTCTTTTAAATTCTTAAATCTTTATCAATTATGTTAAAATCCTCTAAAAAGGAACTTTAGTATCCCGTCAAGTCCCTAATAATTCCTTAAAATCACTAGAATTCTTAGAAATACAGTAAGATTTCTTTAAAAACCTTGAGCTCCTCAGAATTTTCTTGAAATTCCTTCAACTTCTTTAAAATAATTTTAAATCTTTTACCGTTAATTAAAATTAATTTAATAATTAAAATTTCTTGAAAATGATTAAATTTTTCTGCATTCTTATAAAATCCCTTCAAATTCTTCGAAATCATTCAAATATCTGAAGATTTTCTAAAATCACTTCAAGTCTCTTTAAGTCCTTCAGAATCTCTTTGATATCTCTTCCAATTCTTTAAAAACCATTAAACTGTATTAAAATTTCAAAACTTTTTAGAGTTTTTCAAAAATTTCATGAAACTACTAAAAATCACTTATTATCGTAAAGTCTTTTGACATAAGTCGCAGGCAATTGAGGCACATTATTCAATATTTAATTAATTATTTAATTATACCTCAATTACGGCACATTCAAATTTTTCGTGATAGATTGCCTAATCGCAAACTTCCTAGGTTGCCAACAATAATAAAAGACAGGACTTTTCTATCTTAAAATTAAAGCTATATCGCGATTTTTGACTTACTTTCGCCTAAATTAATTAATTTTAGACAAAATCCTATATAAACAATACTTCACAGTCCACCAAGTGGTAAATTCTTACAGATTTCAACGTTACCGACTGAGTGTGACCTAATGTTTAAATACTCAATTAATGGCCCCTTTACTGAAGATCATAATCATGATAATAATTTTCTTTTAACTGCGTAAATAAAAAGTGGCCTAATGAGGTGTTAGAGAATACTGGCTACAACACCGTGAAGTGAGTCAAAAATACATTCTTTATATTTTAATTTCCGTTAATACAGAAAAAACTTTAAATAATAAATTTCGTATAATAATTTTTCTTCAATAGGCAGGACATGGAGATGCATTTATTTTTCTGCAGAACAAATTTGAAATCATTTAAAAAAGCTCAAACACAAAAGGGGGTCTTGCAGTATTTAACAAGTGGCTCTGAGTAAGAATTGAAAGAAATTTGTTAAAATGCTTTTCTTCAATAGTTTCTTTTTTGTTACGAGATACTATACAAACATTGTATTGGAAAAACTGAAAGTGAGAAAATACAGTGGCGATTATGTAACTTTTTTGAATTCGTTTCCGCTTCCTCTTCCAGATTCAACAAATTTATTTAAATATTTTAACATCTTTGAAAGCTCCTTTCAACCATTCGAAATCTTTTGAAATCCCTTAAAACTTTTCCTAACTCTTGCAATTTCTTTGTCAGTTATAACAATACGCTTAATTCTTTCAAATCTCCTGGAATACCTATCAATAAAGGAAATATACCAAAAAGATACTTTCTGAAGAAAAAAATATAAAAAAGGAGAAAAAACATCATTTCTTTTCGCGCAAAATTATTTATTATTGACACAGTCTTGAAATTTTAGAGCGGATATAACAATTTCGAACATACGTTTGACATCATAGAACAAAACATACATAAAGTGCAATCTCCAAATTCAAAAGCGGAGATACCCTCTTTTCGCTTCGCAAGTACTTTCGACAATAGAAATGAACCCTATACTTTTTACGAAGGCTCTCTAGATTATCCACCTTGCTCGGAATCTGTGACTTGGTTCATAATGGGTGCTGTTTATTCTATTAGAATAAACAGAATGTTAGACCAAACCAAGAGCTAAACAAGCGTCCAGTTAGGGCGGTGTATAATCAAAACCATAGCGGCTATCAAGCTATTTAGTAACCGGTAACTTTCGGCAACCTGCTGCGCTAGAGAAGAGTTTTCTGCAGTTTTCCTCTCCCTTGGCCAAAAATCCAAGCGAAGGCGAGCGCCTCCACTAAAAATCCGACTGCAGAAGGTATGGGGTAGAATGTATGGATATGGGTATTTCTTTATATGCTAATCTCTAACAATAAACTAAATGTAAGTAAGATAATAAAATAAAGTCCTAAGTACAATCAATAATTTATTTCTTTGAGTTATTTAGAGTATACATCCCCGTTATGGAACTTCCAGGTATTAATAATTTTTAATTTTTAGTTCCTAGCGAACATTTTCAAAATGAAATCTAGATCCAGGTTAATTCACGAGTAAAGTTGGCTGAATGAACCCTGTTCCCGCATAGTGGTTTCTTATAGTGGGTGAAAATTGTATTTGCCCAACTCGCACAAACAAATCTCTGATATATCTTATGAAAGAATCTGAAAGCTTTTCAATTGTTAGGGGTCAATCCGTCTCAAAAATGAGCTTTTCTTTTTTAAATAGATTTAATAATTGCCAAAGTTATCTGTAAATTTGTTAAAATCCTTTGAAATCCTAAAAAATCCATTAAAACAAGAAGAAATGATATGAAATTCCTTGAATATAAATGACACTATAGTACTGTTTTAACTTCTCTTTTAAAAACTGGACAAAGCTAATCAAATCCTGAAAATCTCTTGGTATCCTTTTAATCCTACAAAATTCTTTCAAATGTTTGTTATCTTTTTAAATCTTTTTAAATTGTTTGCAAAACCTTCAAAATTCCTTTGAGACTTTCGTTTATAATCATAAAAATTCATTAAAGTAATTAAAAATCATTCAAAGTACCTTAAAACTAACTTAAAATTATTCATTAAAGTTCTTTAAAAAGAACGCATAGATCCCTGAAGATTTTCGAAATCCCCAGAAATCTTTTAAATCGCTGGAATTTCTTCAAATTTAATACTATTTTATTTATTTGTCAAAGTTATCTCAAAATATCTTAAAATCCTTGGATTCCTTAAAATTCTTTGAAAGCCTTCAATATATTTTGAATGTCTCGAGATTTTTTCGCATTCCTTCAAATCTGTCCACTGAGAATTTTAAAAATCGTTTTAAATATTTACTTTATTTACATCATGGTTGTTACAGTAAATGAAAAAATGGTGATTCCTGCTGTGCAAAAATTTTCAACGGTCATTAAAATTAAAAAATGTAAATCCTTGAGGCTAACATTTTTGTCATTTGTGGTAATAAAAATTTAGTTGCGAATCAAGGCAGTAAAAGGGCAACATTTTTTAATCCTCAACTTTCGCGGTGATTCGTCACTTACTTCGGACTAAACTTGAACAATTTTTGGACAAAAAGAGTTTTTTCAGCTCAATTGAAGAAAGTTAATAAATAATAAATTCACTATTTTTGGAGGTACAAAATTAATTTTTTCTATGCAATTAACTGTAAATAACTACCTTGTAATTTTTTAAGAACATGTTGATAACAGTAAACAATTTATTATTATAAACAACAATTGTTTGATTAATTTTTTAATACTATTTATGCATTATTTGACTATTTTTTAGCATTTAAACTTGTTTTTTTGTGTTTAATCAACTGTTAATAACACATTTTTCAACTTTTTTTTATACTTCGATAATGACCCACTATTTTTATTTTTATTAACAATGTAGTAAATAAATTTTTCTCTTCTAATGCCAAGTTAATAAGGGTTTACAAATGTAAGCTCCATTCTTTTCATGCTGCAATATAATTATAATTGCTTAGCAATAATTTTTTGTAATACGTTAATAAAAATTGACGATTTATTCAAGAAATTTAATTGGTTATGAAGGTTTTATATTTTATAACGTGTAAGGCTACGTTAATTAACTTGTTAATAAAAATTAAAATAGTAAATCGTTATCAAACTAATGAAAACCAAAACAAAATTTGATTGCACAGACAAAAAAACAAGTTGAAATGCTAAAAAATAGCCCACTATTACATTTTTTAATTAGGTTTGGGTAAACAATGATCAAATTTTATTGGTTCATAACAAAAAATCACTGCTACATAACTGCATTTTAATTCCGTGAAGAAAGCTGTATTGTATTTATAAATGCATTAAATGATACAATAATAAATTGTCTCATGTCATCAAAATGTCCTTACAAATTCAGAAGTTAGTTATTTACAGTTAATTGCATAAAAAATCAAGTTTGTACCTCTAGAAAGAGCCGACTAGTGCATTTGTTAATTAATGTAGTAACAAAAAATTATTAATTATTATTCAGTGGCCAAATATTATAGTTATGTTTGACCTCCAAGTAACATGTGATAGATTCCATAGAAAAAACTTTTCTTAGCATTTGCATTGCCATTGGTCATATTTTTTGGATAGTTGCTTAAGTTTTCTAGGTACTTTAATTGAATCGAAGCATTTTTCAAGAAGCGGTACGCTTCAAACGTCATTTTTAAATCGACTATAACATTTCGATGCGAAATTTGATTATCTTTCAATGTAGAAAAGTTAAAATGAGATAATAATTATTTTCTGAAAATTAATTTTTCCACAGACGTGTTTTTGACCCACTGTGGGTCACCCGGCAGAAGTGACAACTTCATATGTTGCAAATTGAAGTGGCTTTTCTTTTAACTCTTTCAACATAAACAGTAGTTTAAATTCTCTTAATAATTAAATAACACCTCAGTAATCACACGCAAAATTGCAAATCAATTTGCGCACGGGTACGAACTACGACCTTCGAGAACAGCGCAGGACACTATACACTGCTACATATAATGAACTCATGCCTACAAACACTGATAATACTGTCAGAGACTCAGTGTGGGTATGAGACGGTTAGACGGGGAGAAAGAGATCGAGAGGTGAGAGGGAGAGAGAGCGTCGTGGGAAGGAGAGAAATAGAAGAAGCGAAGGAGAGATAGAGAGGGAGAGAGGGAGAGAGGGAGAGGTATTGAGAGAGTCAAAAAGTGGGAGAAGCGAAGGAGAGCTAGAAAAGAGGAAGCGTTATCCTGGAAAAGTTACCGTTACCCAGTTTTGTAAATTCACACATATACCATAACGAGTTATAATTTCAAAAAAAACTCTACAGAATGTATGAGCGGCTCCTGATAAATACCATTAGAGAACTTATTTTGTTTAATTTGAAACAGAAAGTACTTTATTAACATTTTGTAATGCGGTTGTATAGATTCGCTAAGTTCAGCACCTTTTCCTAAATGCAACAGTGGTTCATAAGATCCTTCATTTTTCTTCTGACACACAATATATTTGCCAAGAAAGTAGAACACCACATAGAAACTAATGAGAATTTTTCCATCATGAAAAACTGAGTTCTTCTTCCATCCCCAGTTTGAGGGTTTCACATACTAGCAGGGAATACCGTGTTATAAATTGGGCCCTGTAATTGCCGAGGAACATATAAATAACCCTCGCATCTCCGTGAAGCGTGTATCGCACGATAGAGGAAACTCACGTAGAGTAAAAATACCAGAGCACTCAGTTCGTGGAAGTTAGACATCAATTTGGAGTACTGGATTTCTTCCCACGCTTAGATAGGTATACGGTTTCGTGTCTTACTCCTTCTTTCCTCACTCCTTCGCGCGTCACTCCCACCTGTGTCTCTTCATCGTGCGTTTCTGCTCCCCGCGTTTCTGCTTTATGCTTCGCTTCCTCCTATCTCTCACCCTACTACCCCACTCACTCCTGCCTCGCTCACCCCTATTTTCTCTTTAAATCGCTCTTCCTATCTGCATCTCCTTTTTTCTGACCTACAGTCTTTCTTCTTCCCTTTTCTTTTTCTTCTTCCCCATCTTGCCGCAAGCTCACCTTCTTCCCTTAAGAATAAGGTGGTGTAGGTTTTTTTGTAATATACGGGAAACGTTTTCCACGGCGCATCATAAATAGCTGGAGACAGGGTGAAACGTGAAAAGAAAAGGGGCCAACGCGAAAGAACCCAAGCGCATACGCATCGACCACATTTAATGGGAAATTATGGGTAGAGATAACTTGAAAGTTACGTCATATCTCGGGACATTGTACATATTACATGTATACTAGGGTGTCTCAAACGACAAAAAGCTTTTTTTATTTAATCTACCGTGCACTAGAAAACTTCTATTTAGTGAAAAGGTAATTGGAATATATTTGGAGAATTTTTGAAGAACGTTTTATCCATCTCAAGTAAATAGCCGAGGGGCTAGACCCTTAAGGAATGCCATGCCATGATCTCCAGGATTAAATAAGAATTGTAACTTTTCCCTTAAACAGAAAGCAAAAACTAGAACTATCAATAATTTCTACTAAATAAACCATTTTTACCTCAATTATTTCTTTCAAATTACGCTTGGAAGCCTGAATAAAGATTTGTGATTAATGATAGATCTATTGTTATCGATTAGATCAATCATTTTAAAGATAAAATTTCGAGGTTTACGTAGTATATCTCCTTTAAAAAAGGCTTTAGGAACGGGTGCCAAAAAAATATTACATTTTTTTGTTCAACATCTGTTTTTTTTTTTTTTTTGAATCACCAATATAATTAAAAATCCTTTTTCATTCTTGTAAGAGATTTCTTAACTTCTCGAATTCACAAATAAATGTTTAAAATCTCAAAAGCTCACTCATTGATAGACGTTTATCTGAAAATAACATGTTGTGTTGTTTCAGAAAATTATTCTATAAAATAGGGAGAAACTTCAAAGCCTTTCCTACTTCCCCTCTGTTCATTTTTCCTACTTCCCCTTCTTACACTTCTTCACACTTCTCCTACTTCTACATCCATTATTTAGCCTCACTCACCCTGCTTATTCCACTTCAGCTCCTTATATTTCTCCGCACTTCTCCGCCTACCTCATCCCTCATTTTTACACACTTTCTCTACCTTCTCTGCCCACTTTTCCTCTCAATTTTTCTCTGCTTATTTCCTCTCACATCCTTGTCCCTTATTTTTTTCTACTCCTTCTAATTTTCTCTACTTAACCTCCCCTCACCACCCTATCACTCTTCCTACTCTTCATCCTCTCATTTTCTTCACTTTCTCACCCTCATTACCCATAACGTCCTCTACTTCACTTCCCTTGTATCCCAATACTTACTTTCTCTATTTGCCTCCTCTACTTTTTCTTCACTTCTCCTACTTCCATTCCCTGAATTATCTCACTGCCTTTGCTTTCATTACTGCCACTCCCATTATTTCCTGTAACACTTCTTAAACCAGTTGCCCCTACTTCCTCTACTTTCCCATCCTAAATTTTCCCTTGATTTCTATACTTTTAAATCCCTTTACTTCCTCTACTTCCGCTTTGCTCATTTTCTCTTTGTTCATTTTTCATCACTTCCCCTCACAACCCTATCACTCTCCCTACTTCTCAATGCCTTATTCCTCTGAACTTCCCCACACTCATTTCCCATCACTTTCTCTACTTGCCTCCCCTTTATTGTACAACATCCTTGCTTGCCTCCCTTTACTTTGATTACTTCCACTCCCCGTATTTCCTATACTTCCACTTTCTTTAATTCCCTCACTTCACCTTGCTTCTCCTATTACCACTGTTTCCCTACTGGGCTAATATTAACCTACAGAAGTTTTATTTAGAATCTACAAACTACTCTTTTTCACACTAAAATAGAGACTATATGCAAAAAAAATTCATCGCTAAGGGTAATTCTACCTAAATGTACAATTTGACTGGACTAAAATTAAAATTGGGAAAGAAAATGGAAAATGAGCGGAAGGAAGTAGTGAATGGAGCAGGCACGGAAATAGTAGGGGAAGTTAGGGAAAGTAGGGGAGGGATAGGTGGTGACGGATAAAATGAGCGGAGGGATAGCAGGGTGGAAAAATGCAAGAAGCGGAGTAATGAGAGTAGAGGGTAAGCAGTGGAATGTACGTGGACTAGGGGAGGGAAAGTCTGAGAGGGGAAGATTTTAACTACTTAAATAACTTTTCGGTGTGTTTCTGAACCAATCAATTTAGGTTATTACCTTTTTCAGATAAGAAAAAAAAACAATCGAAAATTTTGATATGTTTCTAAAGTTGCTAATATTTAATACATTCTTTTTACACAAAGTTAAATAAAATATTCATTCGAAGAAAAATAGGTAAACTTATTTAGACTTAATTCAAAGAAATGTCAGAATATTAATAAGAAAATCCTGTGGATTGAAAAGAATGATGAGTTTCGTGTCTCTAGTAAACAAAATTTAATTTAAGATCAAAAAGAAGGCTATTTTTATTAAATAATTTTATACAAAATGAACATGAAAACTATTGACAATTAAAAACCATACTTCCATAAGACATATTTTTTGGCTCATTGTAGACGAAAAATAACAATATTTTTTATATTACTAGCAAATCATCATGTTTCGGAATTTTGGAAATTTTTTAGATGATTTTTCAATATTCAAAAATTCTGTGTAAGGTTATTAGTAGTAATTAAAAATACGAACATTTGAAATGACCTATAAGATTTTCATAAAAACTTTTTGATTTTTTTCAAAAAAAGTACTCCAAAAAATGATTGATAAATAAAAATTGTGCAGCAAAAAAATATCTACAAATTTATTATTATTCTCTTTTGAATAGGAGGCTTAGTTTTTGTTTTATCCGCAAAACAGCATTAAAAATAGTAAAATTAAAATTTTGGACAAACGACACATGTTACGACAGAAATGAACAGCCAAAATTTGTTAATATAGAAAATGATTTACAAATTTATTATAAATAATTTTGTGATAAAATGCGTAGTTTTTGTTTTAATCGGGAAAAATAACATTTACAATTAAAAAATGAATTTTTTGGAAAAATGGTGCAAGGTATAAAAACGCATAAATGAAAAAATTCTCCAATAAAAAAAGATCGACAAATTCTTAATCAAGTTTTTTTATAAGAATACATTTAAAATGGTTAAAAACCTTTTCGGAAAAACGACACAAGCTACAATAACATTTTAACTAATAAAATATTTCACCTAAATTATGTCTAACAAATTTTTTCGAATCACAGTACGTTAGAATGCGTATTTTTGGTTCAAATCGTAAAAAATAACATTAAACATTACAAATTAGATTTATGGAAAAAAAGAACGACAAATTGCGTTAAAAATTGCAATAGCAAAGTTCTTATTTTATATGATGCGCACTTTTTGTACTTTTAAAAACAAATTCAAAAAAATAAGTAAGTTTAATACCAATACATATGATGAATTATAACAATATGAATTTATTAAAATGATACCTTTTTTTGATAACTGAGAATAAAAATTAGTGCAAAATACGGAGAAAATTTTTAAGCAATCATGAAAAACAAAATTTTGAAATTATTTTGCAATTTCTGAATAATCAGTACCAGTCCGAGGTGCAGAAATAAATATAATATACATTTGGTATAATAGTGTAGCACCTATCGTAGAAAAGTTCATATTTTAGAAAAAATATAGTGCGAAACACGAGATACATGTTGAGAATTTCTTCGTTAAAGCCCAAGGAGCTTTAACAAAAGAGAATTCACAATCTCTTAACAGTTGTCAATTTTGTGACCATCAATTTTAAAAGTTCTGCACACAAATGTGGGGGAAATACAAAGGCCAAGCGCCTAGAGCACGGTAAATACATTATCGAGCGTGAGGATTAAAAAAATTTTAATCATGATATTTTTAACAGGTGCTTACAAATCATCATTAATTTTTATTCCAATGGTAGGAAATATCCATTAAAAGCAAAATTCACCCTCTTCATGGTCGACGGTTAATTACTTCGCTAGATTTGTCAAGAACGATATTTTCTTTCACTTTTATTATCGCAGAAAATAAAATGCAGAAAAGAAACACTTGATTTTTCTGGATATTGGAAAAAGGTCGGATATCTACCATTGGGCGGACATACGAAACAACGAGTATTGCCCCTTAAGAAAGAATGGCTTCATCATTTTCGGTGTCTCGCCTACGTGTTCAGATTGTACTATGTGTGTTCCAGTCTCAATATCGCCATATGTGCAGTTCTGGTGGAAGCAATTTGCACAGCTTTTCACCAATAACAATTTTGTGTACAACGCGAATCTACGGAAAAATGTCCTTGCTAAGGCAATTTTCCGGGCTCCTTTATGATTTTCGATGTGTATCGTGTAATATGTACATGGTCATAAGAAAAAATTGTAGAGCATGAACATATTTTGTATCATACAAATCGGCACTTTGTGCAGCCATTGAATATTATTTCAGAAAAGATAGGAAATATCAGGAAAAAAGTTTATCCAGAAGTTTTAGAATTAGTTAGAATTTTTTTAATGATACGATTTTCACGAATGATGAATCATTTTAGAAAGACATTTTGTGGTTCTTGAAGGTATATCTATATACTTGAGATCAAATCCTTTCTCCTGGAACCTTTTTGGTGCTCGCTAGGGTGGCTCAAATTAAATAAAAATTCTTTGATTTTTGGAAATACCCCCAAAAAGTTGTGATTTATTACATATTCTACTCGTAAAAGTGAAAATATCATATTACCTGAAATGATGCTCAGAAAATTTTTGTTACCGGAAAAATCATAACATGGCCCTAAAAAAGAAATTGTATAAAAAGTGGAAATAAGTGGAGCAATTACAATGAAACTTCAGGAAAAAAGACGAAGAATATTTGTGAAACTGTCGAATTTTCAACGCAGAAATATGTATTTATATCAAAAAATTTAATTTCTAGCCGAAAACTGGCATTTTTAACCACCAAAGAGGTTACCAACTTTTTTCAACTTTTTCTAACTCTTTTAAATTTTCAGCCACCTCTCGCCAAAAAGTAAATTTCGAAAAAAGGAATTCAACTTTTACACATTTAGTAGAAATTTCCATTTAAATATATTTATTTTCAAAAAAAGGAGTTAGACTTTTAACAAGACAGACTAATTCACAAGTAAAATGTATCTTCAAATGGAATAATTAGGTTTTGAGTTTAAAAACTTAGTTTTTAACTAAAAAGATGAATTCTTAACTAAAATAATATCCCAAAAAGATATATAATTTCTTATGAAAGTGGTTAAACCTTTAATCAAGTAATTTAATTTTTAAACAAAAAAGATGAATTTTGAACAAATAATGAAATTGTAGATATTTCAGAAGAAAATAATTTTAAATTAAAAACCGTGGAACGAAACCAAAAAAAAAGGAATGATAAAAAAACAGTTAAATCCTTTGATCAAGAAATATTTCAGTTGAGTTTTAAATATCAAATATGCAATTTTAAAAGATAAATAAAAGAATTGTTTGAAAAAAAATGTTGGTGACCGCAAAAATAATTCAGCAAGTATAAAACATACAGAGGGGGTTATGCGAGCAAAAACATTTGAAAAATGAATAAATTATTGAAGGAAAAAGGATTTTATGGGAAACAATATTTCTTAATTTTTCTTGCATACGAGTCAAGATAGAAGACAGTTCAATTTTTAGGAAAAAAAAATCCTTAACCAGAAAAATAATTTAACAAGCGTGAAACTTAAAAAGTTTCTTCTGCATTCGAATGTCAATTCAACAAATGAAAAATTTAGCAAAAAAGCCTAGGATTTTAAAAATACCTGAATTAGGTCAAAAATTATAAAGGCCTAGAAAAAAGTATATCGTAGCCTCGCAAGGCAATATTAAAGTCTTTCAAACCTCACCCTTCCATAATTTTCCTTCCCAACTGCCCCTTTCCAAACTTTAACCTTCGCATTCCTTCACTTCCTTAATTTCGTCCTCCACTCATTGTCCCTTTCCTCACCTCCCTAACTTATACGCACTACCCTTATAACCCACTTCACTTCGCCTACTTTACCATGACTCATTTCCACCTTTTTGTCTACCTTATATTTCCCCTATTTACCACCCTACATTACCCTTAACATCCCCTTCTCATATCATCCATGCATCCGCTCCCTTCATTTCCATTCATTTCCTCTACTTTCCCAACCATTATTTCCCATCACTTCTCATATTTCTCCTCCGCTTATTCCTGTTTACATTCCCTGCTTCCCATTTTCTAATTCTCGCTCAATTTCCCTCATTTCCCCCACTTACCCTAACGCTGATTTCCCTAATTTTCCTACCCTCAAATACCCTGATTGCCTCCTCAAACTCCCTCAACTTCCTTTCCCGTCACTTCCTCTACTTCCCCGCCCCTCATTTCGAATCAACTTCTAATACCTCCTCACCCCTGTTTTCCACCACTTCGCCTAATCTCCCCTCATTTTCTCTCACTTAGCCTATTTTCTCCCTTATTCATCCTCACTTCCAGTACTTCCCCTCACTTCAGATACTTCCCCTCATTTTCCACCTTAAATTTAATGAAAATCCTTTCTTAAATTTCAAGTACACATAGCTTTGTGAAAATGATTTTTTTTTCGTAATGTTTTAAATGGAGACGGTTATTTGATACCATGAAGTATGAGGGAAGATATACAAAAGACTGAAAATATTGGGTGTCAGAAAAAGGAGAAGGTGTGAGCGTAGCTCTCACGTTAAAATAAGTAACGCGATGGTTGGCCACGATGTAACTTGGGGTTGCTTCGACTTGTCAGTCAGAAAACACGTTCCGGGGTGTTGTAGAACCAAACCCAACCCTCAAGTATCGCATGCAGAAAAGCATCATTAGTTAACCTGACTCGAGACAACATTCGTTTTTTTTCCTTTTTTTCTTTTTTTCCTCTTTCCTTATTTTTTCTGCCTTCTTCCTTCAGCTACTCAGCCATTTTCAACCCCCCTTTCCAAGCCGCGGTATACCAGTGTCAAGAAATAAAGACCTTAACTCTGCTTACTGTTATTCTTTTCACGGAGCAGTAGATTGGGACTGTATTACTCGGGAGCCTGGATATTGCTTCCGACGTTTTCTCCGCGAACAGTAATTAAGAAATAAAGCTCCGGAGAAGAAATTCTAAACTTAGAGAACTCGGAAATATTAAACTTTCTCGCCAATTTCGTTTACCAGCGAAAGATCATTAAAAATACGTGTTTTCTCTTTGCAGAAAGTCCTCCTTTGGCTTTTGTTAAACTCAGGGGATTTTTATAAGCTCGATTAAACTGCATCAAAGTATTTGCGCTTGGCTGAAACAATTCTAGAAACTGGAGACCATTAAAAATTTTCTTGAGGTAATTTAAATCATTTGGCCTTCTAGAGCTGTTCAGACAATATGGCTATAGGGCAGGGAAACCCTGGCATTCAGGGAAAAGTCAGGGATTTTGAAAAAAAGTTTGTAAAGATTAGGCCACACAACCCCTTTTTTCAATTCAAGAAAAGTAGGGGAAATAAGGCGTGGGATAAAATTGAAATAGGGTAAGTAAGGGGAAGTAAATTGAAATTTAGACAGGGAATTAGGGGAAATTAGAAGTGGATAAATGCAGATTGGGAGAGAGGAAAAGTCAGGGGAAATTAGGAGAGGGGAACCAAGTGAAGTAGAGGGAATGATCCGAGAATTTGAACGATTTTAAGTGATTTTAAAAAATTTGCTCTACAAATCTATTTTTAAAAGTTGGTAAAGGTTTCAAAGAATTTAAAATAATGTATGATATTTTTGGAAATTCTAAGGAAATTTCAAGAGCTTTAAAAGTTTAAAGTAATTTCAAAATATTTTAAAAGATCTGAAATATTTTAAAAGTTTTCGAGGCACTTTCAAGGCACTTAAAATTTGCAAGATATTTTTAAGAATTTTAATTATTTTAAAGGGTGAATACATTTTCATGCGGTTGTAAACTTCAATAAATGCCATCAGATTTCATAAAATTTCATGGGGTTTTATGATATTTTTATAGATTTTAAACAATTTATTCACGAGAATTGAGTGTTTTCTTATGATTTCGGAAATTTTCTAATATTTAAGAGTATTGCTAAAGATGTTAAAGAATTCGTATGATATTATAATATTTTAAAACACTTTAAGGAATTTTCAATTTATTTAATGACAAGAAAGAACAAGTTTTCCGGATCTTGAACCAATTTCCAGCTTTTTAAAAAGATTTCAATTTTTGTCAATATTTTTGCGTGTTTTAAGAGATTACATTGAATTTTTAATTCATTATAACAATTTAAAAGAATCTCAAAATATTTTTAATTTTTTGGGTATTTAAAAAATTTCTTAGTAATTTTAAGGAGCCTTATACATTTTAAAGGGATTTTAAAAGCTTTTGAGGGATTTCCAATTATTTGAAGTACTTTAGGGAATTTCAAATAATCACAAGCAATTTGTAATATTTTATTATATTTAAAATATTTTAAAGTATTTCCAAAAAATTGAACATATTTTAATGGATTTTCAAGGAAACATATGCAACAATTTTTCATGAACTAGAAGAAATTTCATTAGATTTGATAGAATTTCACCTAGCTTTACTGACGAGAACAACAAGTCAGCCCAGGATAAAACATAAAAAAATTAAAAGTTTATTTTAATTAAAAAATATATATTTCTTGAAATTTAATTAGAAGTTAAAAATAAATATGTTCAACCCTAAAGCCAATTAAAATATCTTCTGTAGAGGCTTGATAGTTGGGTCAATTGATAGCGTTATCTTGCAATAAAACACCAAAAATGTCAACTGAGGAGAATTTAAAAGATTTTAAAAGATTTCAACATATTTTTGTCTATTTATTTTAATTAATTTCAACCTAACCTGTATTCTCGTTCATTTATCTTAAATTCTATCGATTTTTTGTTGAATTTTTAGGAATTCTTTGGAAATTTTGTTATTTACTTGAATTCTTCTAAATTCATTCAATTCATTGAGGGGAAAAATTTCTCAATTCATTTTAAAATATTTGAAGTCACCGAGAATTCTAAGGCATTTTGTCCAATTCTTCTCAAGTCAACTAGCTGAATTCAATTTTTTTAATTCTCTTGATTTCTTTAATTTACCGTAAACTTTTATGAATATTATTGCATTAATCTCATTTTCTTTACAGTCCTGTATATTCAATAAAAATTGACTGAAGCTCCAGCATTTTTTAAAATTTTTTTTATTTTGTCCAATACGTTTGAGACATTTGAATTCTTTTTCAATACAAAAGAAAAACCTAATCGCATTATTATTAATATATATTAGCTTGCTTTCCTAAGTAAGTATTTTCTACGAAACTTTTGTCTCCTGTATTTGTTTATTAATAATTTTTCTACTTAAAGTATGGAAAAACTGACATTTTGTACATAGCAATTTTTTACGCTTTAATAACTGATCAGAAAGAATGTATATTGTCTTGAATGATTGTTTACGGACTCATAGAATAAAACTAATTTGTTTAATATTCCATTAATTTGTTAAAAACAAATTCTATGAAAAAATTTACATATAGTCTTATTATCGGTAAAACAATATTTTTTTGCTAAAAGTTCTTCATATTAATGTAGGAATTACATTTAATTAGAAAACTAATTTAAAACCTTATAAGAACTATGGTTATAAACAATTCTTGTGGCAACATACTGAACGACTTTAGGTATTCCTTAAAATAATAAAAATTTAATATTATTCGATGAAATACAACAATTAAATTTTTATAAACAATTTATATAAACAAATTCAAAATGTGGCCCCTTTCATATAGACTTTTTTTTGTACTACAAATGTTTTCAGATAATGGACGAATGACTACTAGTCACAAAAATATTAGAAAAGTCTGAATATTTATAAACCAATAAGAATTTTCATTCCAATTTTGGCAGTTTCATGTAGAAAAAAATCTTATTCCTTAAAATGAAAAATTGAGAAACAGATAACGAAGATATATTATTTTCAAGAATATCTGTACCGATTCTGGCCATCAAAGTAAATTTAATTTTGATAAAACCTTAAGTTTAAATATTTTGTCACAAGAATTGTTAATATATGTGCGGAAAAAAATTTTCTATACGAAAGGGCCACAATTTTAAATTTGTTTATAAAATTTTTAAATTAATACATTTGATCAAATATTTATTATTTTAAGGAATAATTTAAGTCGTTACGGCGATTGAAGAAAATTATAATGTGATAAAATCTAAAATTTTCATCTTTTGCCCTGAG
Source organism: Belonocnema kinseyi (assembly GCF_010883055.1). Classification (NCBI taxonomy): domain Eukaryota; kingdom Metazoa; phylum Arthropoda; class Insecta; order Hymenoptera; family Cynipidae; genus Belonocnema; species Belonocnema kinseyi. Next base: position 50,488,594 of record NC_046660.1, read on the forward strand.
AATTGTTCATCAAAATAGTTATTAGAAACTTTACAATTAGTTTTGTAATTAAATATCATTCTTAAAAGCATATGATGCATGTTTAGCAAACAAAAAATTTTCTTTATCGATAAGAAGATTATTTGCTAATTTGTTCATAAAATTGGTTCATAACAAATAAATGGAATAATTAACACATTATTTGTATTCTATAAGTCCCCAAACTTTCTTTGAAGACAATATGAAGATTACCTAATCACTTACTAGAGCGTAAGAAATTGTTATATACAAAATTTAATTTATTCCATACTTTGGGTGAAAAAATTCTTAATAAACCAATAGAAGAAATTAAAAAAAAAAATAAATTCGTACTAAAATTAAAGGTCTTGGCCATTTTTAAACAACAATGGTTCATTTCCTGTCATTGTAGGTTACAACCTGAGAATATTAAATTAAAAATCTTTAAATTGAAATTAAAAATTTTGTAGTAGGGAAAGTCTGAAAATTTTTCTAATTAAATTTTGCTATCAATCCGTGATCAGATGAATATTTTAATTATTCACGTATTTTGCTACGTTTCACTATATTCAACAGAAATAGAATATCAGATACAACATCGATGTCAGCGAAATTCGACCAAACGTCAAAATCAGGACAATTCTCTCTTGAAATTGAATGATTTAGATACCCTGATATATTAATCTTAATCAAATATTGCCAAGGGAAATAAATCTCGAAAACTTTTCTATTATTTGAATTTATGCTTGAACTCGGTATTATATGCTTCATATTTATTTTATGTTTCAAAACTTCATTGTAGACAAAATGTATACCTTTAAGCGCAGGTATATCCGAGCAGAGGTTAATGGATCGTATATTACTCTATTTCCGTTTTACGTTTTGAATTTACTTCACCGACGAAAGGGACACGCAATCATAACTCGTTTGAAGTCACATAAATTTTGCGCATAATTTATTTTATATGGACAATATTTCATGAAGGGAAAACCACTCTACTCTAGTAAGATTTTGTAATGGTTCGTGAATTTCTATCGCCCAACTGCTATCTTACGTAATTTTTACCAAATACATTTGTTCGGAAATTTATTTAGGATTCATTGAAAAATAATGAAAGTTTAATTTTCAACTAAAAAAGAGGGGTTTTCAACTAAAATTGTATTAATTGATACTTTAACCGGTTTTTTTCATTTTGAATCAAAAACAATTTGATTCAAACGAAATACACGAATTTTTGACAAAATAGTTGAATCCTTGAACAAAACAGATTCATTTTTTAGCTAACTGATGCATTTGTAACCAAAAAGGTGAATTTCTAACCAATTTTCTACCAAACAATTTTTTTTATGAAATACATAAATTTTTAGATAAATACATGAATTCTTAACTAGATAGTTGAATTTCAAACCTTAAAGATAACGTTCTACGAAAGAATTGCATTATAAAAAACGAAATTTTCGACGAAAAAGTTATGATTGAAGAAATGATGAATATTTAACCAAAAAAATCCAATTTTAGGAAATTGATTTAAACGTTAACCAAGGACTTAAATGTTTAATCTAATAAGACAATTTTTTAATTAAAATGCAATATTTGATATTGCAAACAAAAAATGTTTTCATTTTAAATTAGAAAAAGATGCAACAAAATAGATTTGCAAGCAAAATATAACAAAATACTTAAATCCTAACCAAATAAAAGATAAATTTTCAAACAAGCAGTTTCATCTTTAAACAAAAAAATTATTTTCAACCAAAAAATATGCATTTTCAAGAAAAATTGTAATAATTGATATTTCATCTTATAAGTATCATAATTTTAATTTAAAGGCAGTTAAATTCATCTAGAACAGACAACTTTTAAACATTTTTGGGCGAAAATTCCTCATTTATTTGAAAATTTATCATTTTGGCTTAAATATTCAATAACATGATAGAAAAATGCATAATTTTTCAACCTGAAAGTTGTTGTTTAAACTAAATAAGACCGATTGCAAACCAAAAATGGAATAGTTAAATTTTCCGTTAGAAAATTTAATTTTAACTAAAGATATGAATGTTTAACTATAATGATGTATCTTCGAGTAAGAGAGTGAATTTTAAAAAAAAATTATAAATTTTAAAACAATTATGAAATTATTATTCTTCAACAAGAAAAGTAACATTTGAACAAAGTAGTTCAAAACAGTTAAATTCATAAAAAAAGAGGCATTTTGAACCAGGAGGGTCAACTGTTTCAAAATAACAAGTATAAATTAGTAATATAAAAACAGAGCAGTTTAATTTCCAGTTTAAAAATTAATTTTTAATTTCTGAAAAAATTTTCACAAAAAACTAGAACTTTTGACCAAATTTCAGAATTTCCAAACCAAAAAGATTAATTATATCATATAATGATTATTATTTCACTTTATTTTTATATTTGTTAAAAAAAGACATTTTCAACAAAGTAGTTTAATTATCATTCAAAAAGAATAATTTTTTCATACGGAGACGAATTTCAAGAAATTAATTCACGAAAATTCCCCGTGACTTTATTTTAGATTTGGTGCAAGAACTATGATCACGGAACCCATGATTGCAAAGCAACGAACGTTGCTTCGAAATTAAGGGTTCAGAGAGTTTAATTTTTGCGCCAAAGCTAAAATAAAGTCAAGGAGCAGTTCCGTGAATTAAACTCTTGAAATTTCTCTCCATGGAACTATAAAATTAATTTTTTTAAATTTAAAATTAAATTGAATTTAAATTTAAAAAAAAAAATTAACTATTAATCAAAAAAGTTTAGTTCATCTAGAAAAGATAAATAATAACAAAATAGTTTAATCCTGAGCCAAAACCGATTAATTTTCTACCAAAAGAGTTGAATTATCAAACATCTCTTGAACTGCCTTTTAAAAATATTTAGATTTTTTTCGAAATCTTTAAAAATTCATATTTTATTTTTAAGTTCTTTCAATCTTCTAAATTCTCAATTATTATTTTTTTTTTCAAAACTTCTAAACCTTGTAACTATCTTCTCAAATGATTCGAATTTTTGCTAACCTTTTTTTAAATTCTGAAAATTTAAAAAGCTGCCTTAAAATCTTTGCGATTACTCCTTCACATTTTTGGAAATCTTTTTAAATGTTTTTAAATCCTTTGAAATAGTAACTTAAACCTACATTTTCTGAATTGAAAATCATTTTAAATTTTCTTTCACAAATAAATTATTAGTTTAAAAATTTCTTAGTTGGAAATTGTATTTTACAAAAGTCCAGAAAATACATTATTTTTTGCGATACAAATAATTAATGACATTTTAATCAAGTCATTTTTGCAAAATTTCACATAATATCTATTATAATATGGTGAAGATTAAGGCTAAAAGAAGAAAAAATATAGAGGGTGGCATATGCAAGCAATATAATGATGTTGGCAAAGAATGAGGAATAAACGGCGGGTTTAATTACAGGCTACAAAAATACTTGGAAAGGAAAAAACTGAAGCTTAATGCGGATAAAAATGTTAATGAGGAAAGAAAAGGCAGGTAAGAGAAAAAAATGGACAGTCTAGATGAAAAGTTATACAAATAGTGAAAGTAAAAGAATTTAAATATGTCGGTTCAATCATGCAAAAGCGAATTAGGAACAAGGGATATCGGGGAAAGGATTTAGAAAGCGGCAAAGGTGGTTAAAGAAATATGGAGACTAGAAAAAAGAAGGCTTAAAAATGATTGAAACAGGCGAATGAGATTTTTTTATACGCTGACATAGAGACTAAGGAAGGGAAGTTATTGATAAAAAGTTACAAAGAGGTGAAAGCAAGAGGAAAGAGGACCTTAAAGTTAATGCTTTGAGAAGAGCAAAGGAAAGAAATTTTAAAGAGCGAGAGAGAGAGAAGAAAGGAATATAATGAGGAATTAGAAAAACTTAATAAAAAATGCAGGTAATGGATTGGAGAGGATAACGGAATCAAGATACAATTAATTATATCAGATGATGAAAAAATAAGGATTGCCAAATTATCAGTAAAGATAATAGAGGGAAAAGAAGTATAGAAGAAAAGCTAAATGAAGACTGAGGAATGAAGTAAAGGAATAAATATGTTTCAAGGATAGGAAGATGCAGATTATCTTAATGTGTGTGGGAGACATAGGAATATGTATGGGATAGTTGTATGAGAGAAAATGTGGATTGGGGAGGATGGCCAGAGAATTTTAAGAAAATTTCAGAGGAAGAGGGACTGGGAGAATGGATGAAGGAGATTGAAACAGCTGGAGAAGTTAAAGAAGAAGATTGAGGGAGTATGCGGGAAAAAATGGACAGCATGAGTGGGAAGGAAAGAAGAAAAGGATGTAAAAGATGTAATACAAATTTAAAGGTAGGTAGGTTATGTAAAACCTTATAGGTCATATTATAAATGGAACAGGAGGCATCGAAGTATGTATTAGATAGTTGTTGGAGAGAAAAAGTAGGTAGAGGAGGACGGCAGGAAAATTTCAAAAAGATTTTAGAGGATAAAGGACTGCGAGAATGGATACAGAAGATAGAAGGAGCTAGAAAAGTTAAAGAAGAAGAATGTGGAGGAGAGATAATAAAAAGCAAGAGTGGGAATGAAAGGAGCAAAGGATGTAATAGTTATGTAAATTTACGTACGTTATGTCAACCCTTAGGGGAGATATTATAAATGGATAAAGGGGACATAGAATTATGTATAAGATGGTTGTACAAGAGGAAAGAAAAGAAGGAGATAATAGAAAGGGAATGTTAAGAAGATTTTAGAGGAAGAGGGATTAAGAAAATGGATACAGGAGATTAAAGGAGCTAGAGAAGTTGAAGAAGAAGAATGAGGGTGTGTGAGGCAGAACAATGGAATGCATGAATAAGAAGGCAAGGATGTAATAAAGATGTAAAGGAAGGTAGGTTATGCAAACCCTTATGTTATAAGAATATTTTAAAGGAAAAGGGGCTGGAAGAAGGACGGATGAAGCAGATAGACAGAGCTCGATAATTTAAAGAAGATGAACAAGACAGTTTGACGAAGAGAGAATAAACAATAAGAGTGAGACGGAAACAGAAAGAATGTAATAAAAATTTAAAGAAACTTAGTTTATGCAAACCATTAGGAAACATATTTTAAATGGGTATAGGAGACATAGGAATATGTGTAAGATGGTTGTATAGGAGGAAAGGAGAAGAGCGGAAGATGGCAAGAGAATTTTAAAAGATTTTAAAGGCACAGGGACTGGGAGAAAACTAGATGAAGAAAAAAGAAGGAGCTGGAGAAGTTAGCGATGAAGAGTAAGGGAGCCCGAGAAAACAACATGGAAAGCATGAGTGGGAAGAAAATGAGGAAAGGATGTAATAAAGATGTAAAGGAACAGAGGTTATATAGAACCTAAGGAGATACAATATAAATGAAGAAGAAGCAGAAGGAAGAAAGATTTAAGCACAACAACTGTTAAAGCTCTGCTTTAAATTTAGTGAATTTTGTGAATTACTATCCCTTCTCGGCGGATGCAATATATGAATCCTGTTAGGCTAGACTCCTTCCCTCGCCAGGCAATTTCCTCCCTTACTCAACCTTTAGCACACGAATGAGACTAATTGCGGAGCAGAGTCCCAGGACAAGAGAGTACATATTGCGATGGACAATATGGCTTGGTACGTGTGTATTCTACAATGCCTTGAGCGGCACGCGTTCCAGGCAGGGCAAAATATACTACGTAGACCGACTGCTGGACGAACCGTCGCAACGATGAAGTATGTGTACGTTAATTGAAATTGACTGGTCACCGATATGCATATAAGCCCCCGGCTAAATACAATTTTCGGCTTCCGTTTATACTCAAATATGGAACCTGTTTTCGATTATCAATTTAATTCAACTCGAATAATTCCACATTAACATTCAGCCGTAGTTTTACTAAAAAGTCAAATTCTCGCCTCAGGATTTCTATTTATTTTATATTAATATCACAGAAATGAATCATTAATTAAACTAGAATTTCCCCCTATGATGGTTTATGCATTCTTGATATACCTGTAAAATTCAAATCTAAATATTAATTAAAAATTCGATTTATTTTTAATTAAAAAATATGTAATTATATTTTTTTTTTACTAGTTTGATTTCAAATTCTTAAAAGCTTAAGAAGCTAGGATTTTAAAATATAGAATTTCAAAAACAGTCGATAGATACACAGTAGTACTTTAATTGATAATATTTTTAATATTTTAAAATTTCTTATTTCGAATTTTGCCTAAATTATTCTTTGATTTTCTAAGGTAATTGCAACTAATCATAATATATAATATAATATAAAATAAGAAGCAAAATAAAGAACTATACATTAATTTTATTTGACGTCTTCCTTAATCAAAAGAAACCATTAAAATCAATATCCTACAACGTTTTACTTTCGTACCAGTTAATACAATATTCACTGATTCTTAAAATGAAGTTCAGATTTTTTATTTCTTGGAACTTACAAGAATATTAATGAAAATAAAGAAAAGAACATTTAAATCTGGTACAAAGTTTCCATTAATGCAGAAAAAATCCCCTATTTTCAAATGTAATATTCCTAAATCAACTTCAAAATTATTTGTTTGTATAAAATAAAAATATATTATTTGCCAATCATTTTACGTAATTATATTTTAATTGCAAAAAAAATGTTTATTAATATCTCCAGCAAACCTCGAATTGTTAACAGATTTTCGTATTTCACAATGAAAAATAAAAATGAAAAATAGTCATCACACTGACTCTGAGCCTGGTTTTCGTCTTTTTATGTTAAAAATTTAACAATTTTGTTGAATTTCTTTTTTGACTCAAAAATATTCAAAATACAACTGTTTGGTTTCAAACTTATCTATTTTAATCAACATGCGACAGTTTCATTTGAAATTATTTAAATTGTTTAAAATAATTCGAAAATTAGATTATTATGAAATTATATTTTTTAATTTATTTATTATTTAATGAATATTTTTTATATTCTTTCAATTTATTCTTTAGTTAAAAATTAGTCTGTTTGAGTCGAAAATTCATATGTCTTAATCAAATTGTAGATGTTTTGGTTTAAAATGTCACTTTTTGATTCAAATTAATCGTTTTTGACTGCGAATTTTACTCTATTGATGAAAAATTGTGTTTTTTTCATTTAATTTTTCTGCTTTTGATTCAAAATTTGATTAGTGGAAATATTTATTATTACATTTACATTAAAAATTAATTTTGTTGACTGGTAATTTAACAATTCCATTTTCAGTTAAAAACTTATAATTTTCAATTGAAAATTAATCTGCTAGAAAGATAAATAACTATAGTTGAAAATTTATCCCTTGGTTTATAATTTTTTTTAATGTGTTCTTTTTTTTAGTTAAAGTATGCTTAATTTAAAATTAAAATATTCTTTGATAAAACATCAGCTATTACATTTTTCAGGAAAAAGTATTCATTTTTGGTCCACAATTCAACTACATGGTTAAAGTTAATTTGCTTCGTTCCAAATTAAAGTGTTTCATTAAAAAATCTTTTTTTTTATGAAATTTCATCAATTTTTCAAAAATTCGTTTATTTGTTAAAAAGTAGCTTTGTTAAGTAGAAACTTAAGTATTCAAATTTTCATCCAAAATTGATCTTTTGAAGATAAATATTCGCCTCTTCAGTTTAAAGGTTCATCCACTTTGATTAAAATCACATATTTTTTTGTTAAAAATATAATTTTTGATCAAAACTGATCGGTTTTAGTCCAAGATTTTACTGAATAGTTTAAATATATTCACTTTCAATATTTAAATATATTCACTTCAGCTCATTTCCTCTACTTTTTTCCTCCCTTTTCCCAGTTTTTCTGCCTCACTACCGCTAGTTTAGCTTCCCTCACTTTTTTTACTTAAGCTGCCCTCATTTCCTATAACTTCTCCAACTTCCCCTACCTTCATTTCCCCTCACGTGCCTAAAGTCGCTGTCCTTAATTTCCCCTTACTTCCCTACTTCCCCTTACTTCCCTACTTCCCCTATCTTAATTTTCCCTACTTACCTCCTTTATTTTACCTCACTACCCTCACCCCCGTTGAGTTGTGAATTTTGAGTTTCAAGTTCCAAAATTAACTGAATTAACTTTTCTACAGGTTAAATTTCCAATTGGTTGCACTTTTAAATTACTCCAATGGTTTAAGCGTTTAACTAGTAAAACAAGGGGTACTAATTCTAAGGTTAATTAGGCTAAATGGAATGGACATGGTCCTGAGAGAGTAATTCAGTGTTTTCATCAGCGGCATGTTTTTCTCAAGTTTGGAATAATTTAATGCTTGTAAACTGCAGCAGTGCGGCAGTAGTTACTCCCTCGGTAATAAGATGATAATACAGCAGAACACAAATAGCCTTCCGGAGTCTTTGTTCATTAAATGTTTGAACTTACCTGTCAGTTGCACTCGGCCAAAATTATTACTAGCGACTGTTTCCTGAGTCAATCGATTATGCGTTCTGCATCGGTAGGTCATCTGAACATCACTCCGGGATATATTGATTATCAGTAACTCTCCGCTTGGCAGCATGTGATACTTGCCATCTGCAAACAGATAAAATCTTATTAATTGCTTATTCCAAGTGAGCAACTAACTAGAGCAGTTCATGTTTCTGTCAAATTCTGCAAAACATTCAATTGAGGCCCTTGGTAATAAGGGGTAAATCCGACTTCATGAAATGAGACCAAACCAAGAAGCAGTTTTTTCTAGTTGTTTGCATACATAGTCTAAATAGTAGAAAGACTCCCACTGAAAATTTTTTTTAGAGAAAATTACATTTGTTTCGTAATAATCGAAAAAAATGCGACCAATTAGCGGTACAACGATAACAGAACCATCGCTCTAGTGGATTATTCTATTCATTATCTAAAAGTAGATAAAATAGTTGTCTTTGTCAGATTTGGCTTTCCACACTTACAGTGGTGCGCAAAAGTTTTGAGCCAAACAGATTTTTGACTATATCTGTTAAATAAAAGCAGTTGAGAAAAATTGAATATATAAAAAATTTCAGTATTTTATTGAACTACAAAACTACAACATTTACATATTTTTAATTAAATTTGTTGACAATTCCATTCACATTGTTTGTAACGACAATGTTCAAAAATAATAGGCCACACTTATCCCATAGGTTCATTAAATATTTAACGTTCATCAGATCAACATGAAAGTTATTATTCCGTTGCTTATTGACTAATACTTTGTAGCCATACCCTGAGCAGCAATTACAGCAGCACATCGTCGAGGCATTGAATCAACTAAGCGTTTAACGTAGTCTTTCAATCGGATTTAGGTCTGGATATTGAGCTGGATGATCCAGAAGCTTCACTTTTCACCCTTTCAAAAATTCCTGAACCAACTTCGACTTATGTTTCGGATCGTTATCTTGCTGGAAAATCCAATTTTTGGACATTTTTCTTCTAAAATATGGTAACATTTTTTCTGCCATAATATCTCGATACATAACTTTGTCCATGATGCCTTCAATCTTATGCAGTGGACCTACTCCTTGCGAAGACATAGCGCCCCAAAAAAAGACTGATCCACCTCCGTGTTCGACTGTTTGAATTTCATACCGAGAATCGTATCTGGTATTTTTTGGACGTCCAAGATACTTCTTACCATCACTTCCGAATAGATTGAACTTCGATTCGTCAGAAAAAAGTACTTTAGCCCACTACTCCAGAGTCCAGTGTTGGTATTTCTTCGCAAAATCCAATCGGGCCTTCTGATTCTTCTTGCTGATCAAGAGTTTCTTAACAGCAACGCGTCCGAACAGTCCCAAATCGTTCAAACGACGAACCACAGTGCTCCTACTCACGTTGGCAAGGTTTTCATCGCGGAGTTCATTGGCAATTTCAGATGCTGTATTCTTAACATCAATTGTATATTTGCGTTTGATGATCTTGTCAACACGAATTGTTGTTTTCCGTGGTCTACCAAATCGTGGGAGGTCCAGTAGACTCTGGGTAGTACTGAATTTCTCAATTAATCTATTTACAGTACTCTTACCAATTTTCAATGAGGCAGCAATTTCACGAGAAGTCTTCCCTTGTTCAGAAAGATTTAACATAGCTTCCCGAATCTCGTGGGTCGTATGTCTCGGCATTTTGACTTCAGAATGACTTGATCTGATAGGTTAAACAATTGACAAACGCGAGGAATCGAAGTTGTTGCCATAGCCTCGCTTCTAGAGATATCTGAACATAGTGGCCCAATACTTTTGCACAAGTCAATATGGAATCTTTGGTACAAATAGTATACATAATTCCCGCATCAATGGATTTTTACTGAAGTTCGCCTTTGAAGGAATAGATCAAAAAAACAATGTGGCCCAAAACTTTTGCGCACCACTGTACCATGCTGGTTACCGGTCATATTGGACGAAGTGGATCTCCTCGTTCCTGCTACTGGGTGAAAATAACAAAATAAAAAAAAACTGTCAAGAACTTGGACCCCAAAGTATGTTAGTTTTTTGTTTTGTTGGATTCACTTAAAAGCAGTACCGAGCAGATCCTCTTGCTCCTGCATGATCGATAACAAGCATGGTTAGTACTCCACGATTGCGATAATGGTGTTGTCGTGGTGAAGTTAATATTGCACATTTTTTTCTTTATATTATTGCATAAAAAATAGAATTTTCTTCAAAGAAAGGATCTTCACAGGAAGTCTTTCTACTCTTTAGATTATGTATACAAAAGCTGGACAAAATCGCTTCTTTTCTTGGCCTCAGTTTGTAAAGCCCGATTTACCGATGATTTCCAGAAACCTCAACACTTTATCAACTGTGACTATCCCGATAATAATAATAACCGCTAATAAAATTTAATAAAAAACAAGACCCATAAATTTCAGAAAAATATACTAAATAGTTGCAGAGCTCAAAAGAATTAATAAACGTTCAATGATTTTATGGGTGAAAGTAATTTCCAATATTGTGAAGAAACTTTCGTTTCATGCATATTTTTTTAAATTGTCCTACAATCTTTTAAATTTTTAGAAATATTTTGAAACCCCTTGAAATATTTGGAAGTATTTTTAAATCTTTGAAATTACTCAATTCAAATCCTATAAAATACCTTAAAATATCTCAAATCCTTTTAAATCGCTTAAAATTATTTAAAGCTCTCAAAAATCCCTTGGAATCTTTTAATCTACTATAAATTAATTTCATGGAATAATTGGAAATATGCACCCTAAAATCTTTTAAATTTGTTAAAATGTTAGGAAATAACTTTATATATACAAAATCTCTTTAAATCATTGAGATGCTGTGAAATTCCTAAGTTCTTGTGAATGAAAAAAATTTGCTAAAAAATTCTTTAAAGCCGCACGACGTTTTTTAAATCGCATAAAATTATTGGAAATTCTTTGAAATGTTTTGAATCTTCTGACATTTTTCGGCATTCTTAAAAAACGTAAAATCCATAAAAACAAGTTTGAATTATTTTAAATCCCTTAAATATAGATTATATTCGAATTAATCATTATAGTTCTCTTCAAAAAAACTTTTCAAATTCCTATAAATCGTTAATATCCCTAGAAATCTTTGGGAAATGTGCCAAATTTTTTAAAATACCTTAAAATTTTTTTTTAAATTTGTAATACTTACAAATGTCTGAATTAATTTAAATAGTTGAAATACATTAATTAATTAAAAAACTGTACGTCTATCAGAATCCTCTACAATTCCTGTAAATCATTGACATTCTGTGAAAATCCTTGAAATAATTGAAGATACTGCCTTGAATAAATAAATATATCTTGCGCTTATAGTTCCTCTATTTCTTGCATCAATTCTTTTAATGTTTCTACATTATTTATTTGTATAATAATTACTGATTTCTTGCAACGATTATAGATAATATTTTTTTAATTAGGATAAAATTATAAGTAATTCATTATAAGAAAATAATTTTAGGCCTATACTTAATTTCCTATAATATCTTTTTTCAAGGGGTAAACGACATTTTGAAGGCAACTAAAAAGATAACGATTTTCATCATGACTGTTATTAAAAAACATTCAACTAGTTACCAATTTATAATTTTAAATTCTTTGAGTTTAGGAGCATTCAGACTTTATAATTACATAATTACTTTAATTATTATTAATTAATTTAATTCAATTAATTTGAATCTTTTAAAAAAATTTCTTAAATTATCAAACATAATTTTTTATTCAGATTTTTTAACATTAAATATTGGGAGATGACACAAGCCTTCAACTTCAGAAATGAACAATGAACATTAAATTTCAAATACCATAATATTCCATAAATTACCTTCAATAATTCACAAACTTTCTTTAAAAAATTAAATTCCAAAAATCACCCTTAAACAAAAATAATCTTTATTTGGTAAATTTTGCTTATCAACGTATTAGGTATTGTTGGATCGAGAATTAAGTTGGCTAAAATAATACAAATTTTAAAAGCAGCTAAGTTCAAAATCATCAGTAAAATTTTGTATCCAACTAAATTCACGACTGAACAATACCTAATACGTTTTGAAACAAATATTTTTTCAATTAAAAAAAGACTTGAAAAGAATGGTCGAAACAATTGTTTAGTTGATGTGATCTCCTTTATGATTCCTCTTTAATAATATGGAGTTTGCGTATTAGTTTCAGTTTACTGGTCCAAGTTTGATACGAAACAAGAACACTGAAGCAAACATTGAAACTCTACTAAATACACGTGGTAGACTAAACTCTAAGAAGATTAATTCTTGAATAATCATGAGGTAGTGGTTAGAAGTAGAGGAAACTTTCTCATGGGATGGATCCTTTTGATTCTCCAAGCTAGGATGTTCAATTCGCTGAATACGCTACCGACAATCTGCATGAATGAAAATTTGCACTTGAGGAACTACCGAATTTTGTTTTAAGTGACGGACATAAGAGAAATCAGTTATAATTACAAAGTTTTTCATAGACAGTAAAGAACTTTTAGTGGATAATAAATGTAACTCCATTCTTTTATTTTCAATGCTCTAAATTGAAGAATAAAATAACCATTTCTTAGATTTTCAAAATGATATTATTTTAAACAATTTTTAATGAGAAATATTAAAAACTACATAATTACACTTTTTTAACTAGACACTTTTTAAATGAGAAGAGGAATTATATTTATTTTAAGTCGTTTTAAATTAATGATACAGAGTCAAATTGTTTAGTTTTTTATATATTTACTAATAATTTATCATTTTATATGAACAGTGCAATATTGATAAATATTAAACAATTTCTTTAAATTAAAGATTCATTAATAGAGCATATTTAAAATGGAATATTTTAGATTGATATAATATTCACGCAAAATCTAGTATTGAATGAATAAGATCAGAAGCATATTAATTGTTTATTTAAAAACAATAAATTGTTTAATTGCAGTTTGCAAACTTAAATAATGTTTATTTAAATTTTTTATTTTAAACTCTATTAACTTTTAATTGTTTAAATCTTCAAAACTACATTTTATAATTTTATAAATTGAATGTGAATGTTAAAGAATTAAGACCTAACATGGAAAATTTCTGAAGTAATTTTTGTTAATATTTATGCATCACAAACTACATGATTTCTTAATTTGGAAAGTTAATAAGTGAATTTGATATTTTAAAAAAATTGAAAACGAACTTATTTGAAATTACATTATATCGCGTGTCATGAAATTTGTAATAATTCAAGTAATTGGATAGATATTTATTCAAAAAATAAGTTCAGATTTGAATTCAGTTCACATTCCTTAATTTCAATGTGTGAAAACATTTTTTTGCGAACCGAAAAATAAACATGAAATTATCGAGAATTTTTATCCTCGACTGAAACGACCACTTTCAATTTTTAAAATACTTAAAATTGATATTTTGGAGGTTCAAATTCGTTAATTTAATATTTAAGATGAATTGCTCAGTTGTAAACCTATTCTTACTAATTCACGCATCAGGCATTTCAATTTAAAATTTTTTAATTTAAAACTAAAAATTTGAGCTGAAATTAAAAAATTGCAATCATCTAAAATTGAATTTCAAACCTAATTCGAATTTATCAAATATTTCGTTAATTTTGGCAAAAAATAAAAAAATCCACTAATCGTAAATTGAAGTTCAAATCATATCCATTAAATATTCTCCCTAATTTTGTTTGAAAATTTTACTTATTGTGAATTAAATTTTGAATAAAATCCAAAACAAATCAATCAAATATATTCTCTTCAACTTTGGCTAAAAATAAAAAATTGCATCTATAGGCAAGAGAGTTTCAAATATAATAAAATGTATATTTTAAATATTTAATCTGAAAAATTAAACTCAAATCTAACGATTTCCTTCATTTTCGCTATAAATCACAAATTGTACTAATCAGAAATTTAATTTCAAATCAGATTTAAATCAATTAAATAGTATCCTCAATTTTAATTAAAAATACAAAATTACACTTATAAACAATTCAATTTCAAATAAATCAAAAATATTTATCGGAAATGAAATCAGAAATCAAATTCAACTCAAATCTATTAAATATTCTCCTTCATTATGGCTAAGAATGTAAAGTTGCAATTGTCATAAACTTAATTTCAAATCAAATTCAAGTCAGTAAATGTTCTCCTTAATTGAAGCTAAAAATTACAAATTGCACGTGTCAGAAATTGAATTTCAAATAAATCGATTGTTCTTTTTAATTTTTACTGAAAATAAAAAATTGAACCTATCATGAATCAAATTTAAAAAGAAATGAGGTCAATCAAATACTTTCCTTAATTTCGGCTACATTTTGAAAATTTTACAAATTGCACCTGTCAGGATTTATGACTTAAATGAAATCGATCAAATATTCTCCATAAGTCTGTCTGCATATCAGAAATTGCACTAATCGGGAATATTTCAAATCAAATTAATTCAATATTCTCCTTAATTATAGCTAGAAATCAAAAATTAAATTTCAATATTAATACAAATCAATTTAATATAGTTTTAGCAAAAAACCAAAAATTGCACATTTCGGGGATTGAATTTCAAATCAAATAAAAATCAATCAAATATTCTCCTTAATTTTTATTACAAATAGAAAAATACCCCTATCGGAAATTGGATTTTAGAGTACGAAAGAATACTCATTTTGATGAACAATCCAATAATCTAAAAATTATGAGCACCATCACTCACGCCTTTAAATTATAATGAAAATGCATTCATAAAAAATATAAGTTGACTCAAATTTAGTAGAAAAAACTATCGCACTATCCTATATTTTTTTTTTAAATTATTCATGCTAAAAATTGTATCTTTTACCCCACCGAAATTTCATAATTATCATCAGTTCGGGAATTATTCGGCAATTGTTTGATTTGTTTTACTGAAAAGTCATTAACTATTCACGGAATTTTTCCCATGTCCGCCGCTTCGGAACAAAATTAGCTAATTTCTTAAGAGTACATTTTTTCTGTGTTTTGACAAACTGCAAGAACATGCTTGAAAATGAGACCAGATGTCCTCTGTGACCCGGATCCTCTTGAATTACGTATCTCTCACTACCTCTACTCGTCTCATTAAGTAATTCTGCAGTGGCGACATACCGCTTATCGTGGAAGGGTAGATGTTGAAGGACGGCTCCTGCAGCCAAGATGTAACGGTGACGTGGTCTCGAACAAAACTCGGTACGTTGCACCGCATAAGTACGTTGTTGCCCAGGAAACCGCCGGGACTTTGCACTTCCGGTCCGTACCGTTGGTGTACCACTGAAACACATGAACATACGAGGTTGAAATCAAGTCTGTCTGAGGGCTTGCTTGCAGAAAACAGAGTAGATAGGCAGATGTTGGGTAAGTGAAAAAAAAACAGAGGAGGCAGTGTGTGAGAACTATATAAAAAGAAAGAAAGAATTCTTTCAAGATGAAAAATTAGTTCTACTTTCTCATGAACTGATTTATACAACAATATCAGAGCAAACAAAAGTTAGGGAAAGCACGAAAAAAGCGTTTCGCAGCCTCTTCAGAACTTAATTAAGTTTTTTATATATATCCACGTCCCCCACCACTCCTACTTCCTCTTCTCTCCTCTCATATTCTATCCTATTCTTTCCTATCCAATCAAATCCAATCGTATCCAAGTCTTTCCTATCCAATGCTATATTATGACCCCAATACCCCTACCACACCCCTAATTTCACGTCATTCCCCTACTACCCCCTCCTTAATTCCCTCACTTCACCAATACTTGCCCTACTTTTCTTCTCTACTCCCCTCCCTCACGGCCCATCACCCTACTGTCCTTGCTTCCATTCCTTATTATCCACCGGTACTCTTCTTCCCCTCCTCCCTCTCACTACCCGCTCAGACAAAAACGTGAAAAAAAAATTTTTTTTCGAAAATAATTGTTTTAAATGTCAAAATTTGATGGTAATCTTCGATTTATTGTGACACATCCATTATATTCATTGAAGTCGGAGAATGTCCAGAATTCCAATGACTATAAAATAATGTAAAAAATTTATATTAAGAGTCGAAATCATGTCCAAATGAAGTAGGTGTTCACAAGCTGGAAAATCTAGTTATAATGTCAGCACCACCAAATTTCGGTTACTAGAGGGGCAGAGGGAAGTGTGGGGATATAAATAAAACCGAGAATTTTAGATCAATCTAAAATCTGCACCCCCCCCCCCCCACACACATTACTTTCTTCCTCACCAATTGAGTCATCCCTACCGCCCCTACTTATCTCCCCTACTCGCTTCCCTTGAACCCTTTCCCTCCCTCACTTCCCATTACCCTACTTTCCTTGAGTTCATTCCTTAGCACCCACCAATACTCCATTTACTGCGGCCCTCACCCCTCACTATCCCCTCCGAGAAGAAAGTACATACTTTGCTTTTCAAAAACAGTTGTTTTAGATATTAAAATTTGCTGATAATCTTCAAATGATTGTAGCATAAACAAAAAAATTGTTTAAATAAACAGTGAAATACTTGGCACTCTAAGCTGAACCTCGCTGTGTAATTTTTAATGGAATTAGGTATTATCTGGATTCGTGCAATTTCTGTTATACCTTAAAGTCGGAGAAGATCCAGAAATAAAATATTTTATAATTCAGAAAATTTCATTAAAATTAAAAGAATTTGAAGAATTCGTGCATTTCAAGCAACTTGTAAAAATCAAGAGTTTGAGAGAATTCAGAGATATTCAGGCATTTCAGAAAATCCAGGGAATTCAAGGAAATGAGAGAATTAACGAAATTCCAAGAATCTGAGGAATTTAAAAAACTTAAGGAATTGAGGGAATTTGGGAAAATTCTATTCATTCAGAAAATTCAAAGAATTTAGAAAATTCACGAACTCCAAGGAATTCGGAGAAATCAAGGATTTCAAAAGAATTCGGAGATTTCAAGAAATTTTGAAGAAATAATTCAGCCATTTGGAAGAATTCAGAAAATCCAGAAATACAAGGAATTCCCGGAATTAAGTGAATTCAAAGATTGTGGAGAAGCTGGGAAAATCAACTATTTCAGAAAATTCAAAGTTTCAGGTATTTCAGAGATATAACAGAATTTTATGAATATAGGGAATTCCAGAAATGAATTCATAGATTCAAGTAAAGGAATTAAGATATTTCATTCAATTTTAATTGAATTTTAACAATATTTACGGAATTGTATAATATTATGAATACAGAGAATTAGGCGAATTTAGAAAATTAGAAGAATTTAACAAATTGAAGCAATTTGGAGACTTCATAGAATTTAGAAAAGTTAGGGAATATTGAAAAAACAGGAAAGATAAGGAATTGAGACTATTTCATAAATTTAGAGAATTCAGGTATTTAAAGGAATGTAGGTTATTCTGGGAAATAAAATATTTCAGAGAATTTAGATAATTTCAGTGAAATTATAAGAACTCAACTAATTCGAGAATTTCAAGAAATTCCTAAAAATAAAGGATTGCAGAGAATTAGAAGATATTCAGGCATTTAAAGGAATCTGGGGAATTTTAGGAAATTTTAGAATTGAAAAAATTTTAAGAATTTCAGGAATATTGGTAATTTAAGGAATCTAAGGTATTTGAAGAATTTGTAAAAATTCAGAGAATTTCAAAGAATGTATGGAATTTAATAAATATAGAGAATTAAAATAAATAATTTAAGAGATTCAAGTAAATAAACTTATAGAATTTAATCAATTCAATGAATCAAGAGATTTCAAGACATTTTTAATTAATTGCAAAATTTTGAAGAAATTGTAGAATTTTATGAATTCAGGGAATTAGGTGAATTAAAGAAATCAAAAGAGTTCCACTAATTAAAGAAATTGAGAGAATTGAAGAAATTTAGAGAATTTGACAAATTCAAAAAAATTTAGGGAATTTAAGGAATTCAGCCACTTTCAGAAATATGCAATGAATTAAAATAATAATTTAAAAAATTCTAAATGTCCAAAGAAAATCTCAGTAACTCCAAGAACTAGAAAAATTATTTTTGTAAGGCACTGAATTCGTCGAAGTGCGATCTTTCGATTGATTTTCGTTTTGTTAACTACACCGTTGAAAATTCATGTTGGAACCTTCCACTACTTGTATTGGAGCTTATTTCCGAAACATAAGATAACGCTTCAATGCATAATATTGGAGTTTCCAAATGCTCGCATTGGTATTTTACCTTGCATTTCTCAGAACAGTTGTTCCTAAAAAAAATTCTCACGAAGCCAACACTTTTGTTAATATATATTATATGTAGCCTGTTTTTATGGAATTGAAAGAATTCATGGAATTTAAGGAATTCGTGGAATCCATAGAATTTACGGAATTCAAGGAATTCATAAAACGCCAAAAATTCGCGGATTTCGTGGAATTAGTGGAAATCACGGAACTTACGGAAGTTAAGGAATCCACTGCATTTCCCAGAATTGAGTGAATTTATGGAATTCAAAAAATTTTCAAAATACACAAAATTCAAGAAATTCAAAGAATTTAATAAATTTATAGAATTCAAAAAATTCATAGCATTCATGGAATTAACAGAATTCAACGAATTCAATGAATTCACGGAATTTACGGAAATCCAGAAAATCCTGGAATACAGAAAATTCGTGGATATTACGGAACTAATGGATTTCATGAAATTCATGGAATTAATGGATTTCACGAAATTCATGGAATTAATGGATTTCACGAAATTCATGGAATTAATGGATTTCACGAAATTCATGGAATTAATGGATTTCACGGAATTCATGGAATTCGTGAAATTCAATGAAATCACATAATGTATGGAATTCAGGAACTTTCACACGAATTCCTTGCTTTTCATAAATTCCTTGAACTCGGCGAATTTCTTGAATTCCTTCAATTCCATGAATCCCGAGTATTCCTTGAATTTTGGGAATTTCCTAAATTATGCGTATTCCGTGAATTCCGTGAATACCATCAATTCCGTGAATTCTATAAATTCCGTGATTTCCTTCAATCCCATGAATTTCGCAAATTTCGGGAATTCTATTAATTCCATGAATTCCTCGAATTCCGCAAATTTCATTATGTTCGTGAATTCCTTGAATTCTATCAATTATGTGAATTCCATAAATTTCGTGAGTTCCTTGAAAACCTTGAATTCGTAGAATTACTTGAATTCGGAGAATTACTTGAATTGCACGAATTTCTTGAATTCGATTAATTCCACAAATTCCATAGATTTTGTGAATCCCTTTATTTCCATAAATTACTTAAATTTGAAAAATGTTGCGAATTGCTTGAATTCCGTTACTTTCGGACGTTACATGAATTCCGTCAATTGTGTAAATTCCACGATTATAGACAATTTCGTGAATTCCTTAAATTCCATAAATTCTATGAATTCCGTGAAAACCATAAATTAGGCGTATTTAGTGAATTACGCAAATTCTGTAAATTCCATAAATTAGGAGTATAATGTGAATTTCGTGAAATCTGTAAATTTAAAGAATTTCGTCTATTTCGTCAATTCCGTAAATTTCACGAAATTAAATGAATTCTGCAAATTCAGTGAATTTTGTGATTTCATAAAATTCTATAATTCCGACAATTTCATGAATACCATAAATTTGATTTCAAATCGTAGATTTCAAATTATTCATGTCTTACGGTCCAATCGTAAATTTCTGTTCGTCCGTCCTAACCTGCGCCAATTTTGTTTTCTCGTACAATTTTAAAAAATGTAGTATTAATCGATTGAAGTCTCGAAAAATTTTTTGAGGCTTCTAAAAATGACTAAATTTTAATTAATTTTCTTAAAACAATTGACTAAAATTTTACTTTTTTTGACTGAAAATTGATCTGTTTGACTATTTTAAACTATCATCAACTCAGGTTTAAGAACCTTTGAAAAAGGTACTTATATTTATTTTTTCGATTTACGATTGGACCATAAGACATAAATAATTTGAAATCTACGGTTTGAAATCAATGAATATCAACGGTCGAAGAAAGGTTTGATTTGTTTCATCAAATCATTTTACAATACCATTAATTTTGCGAATTCCTTTAATTCTATGATTTCTGCTCATTCCGATATTTTCATGACTTTCTGGAATTCCATCAATCACAAGAATTCCATAAATTTCGTAAGTTCCTTGAATTTCATGAATTCTGTGAATCCTGTGACTTCCGTGCGTTTCATGAATTACTTGAATTACATTATTTTCGTGATTTCTTTGTACACAATTGCCGCCCTACAAATGCTCTAATAAATTTATTCAAATGCTGGACGATGACTTCACAATTTACAACATATACAATGCATGTATTGCAATTTCGTCATTCCAATACCATGTTTGCAATTTTACCTTACGCTTGTATTGTAGAAGTCTTGTATAAATGTTGTAGAATCCCAAACATTTTTTATAATGTACGAATTTAAAATAAAATATAGCGAACTAATGCTAAATTCTTACAGATTCTTCCCTCTTTGGAGAAACTGCCCTTTTCCTTATACTCACTTTGGAAGTTCAACAACATCTGCATTTTTACACAATTATTAACATTTTCTTATTGGTTTTTCATAAATAGGTAGAACGCATTGAAAATGATCAGTGAGATTTAGAACACTTTTCGAATATCTATTAAAGTGAGCAGTTTAGGGAAAACAAGATTCAAACGTTCCCGTCGATTTTCTCTGCTCGCTGCTTCAGTATTTACTGCTTTTTCCTTTGGAATCACAGACTTGTCAATTCGAGTATATGTTTAGAATGTTGCATGACTGGAGGGAGCATCGTCGTATCATTCTAATCGGAAAACCAAAAAAGCTCTGTGGTTCTCTGCTTGCGTCTTAAACGACGAAGGCGGTGCAGTGACTGCGTTGCGTCTCTTTTATATATTTCACGGTTTGTAAAAATTACTCCGATGCACGAAAGGTCTTCCGAGTTCATAGTTGGCTTGGTTGCCGCGTAACCGAGGCCAGGATGTGGAGAGCAGCAAACTCACCGAGTTTTTACCCCATTCCGGAGTCTGAGTGCCTCGCTTCGCTGACTCTCGAAACGGGTTGCGAACCACCCATACCTTCCTCCACACTACTCTGACTTAAACCCAACCTGTCTAAACCACCCCATACCCCCATTTTCCACCTTTGCCATTCCAACTCTTTTTCCACCCCCTCTAGCTCAGATCATCAACCTCATAGGTGTGTTATGCATTCTCTCACTTTCTTCCTCTTTCTCTTACTTCTCTGGATTTTCTCTTCGTTTAGTTTTTCGCCCCTGTGCTGGAATTTTTTCTAGATTAAAAATTGCGTGAGAAAAAAGTTGGAAAATGTAAGGGAGCATTCGAATATTACATGGCGCTGTTTTGAGTGATTTTTCACTCAGTCCTCCATTATGTGACAATTTGTTACATTTACGTTACCCCTTTCCATTTCAATAGCTAAGCCGACTTTCCTCCTTTCTTTTAAATACGAAACATAAAATGCAACTTTATTTAACCGTGAATCGAACAATGGATATTGAATTTAAACTAATTGAAACAACAGAGAAAAAACGCATGATAAAGTTTACAACGATTGCGGGTGAAAGATTCATCGCAACAAAAATTAACCTTACCAGATAAACTTTACATGAATCGAAGATAATTTCCCATTTCTGACTGTGCCTGGATAATCTTATGCTTTATAGTCGCTCCATTTTTATTCGCGATGCAGTGAGAATTGAGATGCCAGCGCTATCTATCGTCGTTTAACTTCTTTAAATTGGAGAGAACTGGGGATTCCCATCTGTCAGTTGCTCACTTCATCGTGACGCAACAAAATTTAACTTCAATTTTTTCT
This sequence comes from Belonocnema kinseyi, assembly GCF_010883055.1. Taxonomy (NCBI): domain Eukaryota; kingdom Metazoa; phylum Arthropoda; class Insecta; order Hymenoptera; family Cynipidae; genus Belonocnema; species Belonocnema kinseyi. The sequence goes on from NC_046660.1 coordinate 50,510,889, forward strand.
GTGCATTATCAGAATACTTTTAATTGATTTCTCCGCACATATATTTTCATTTGATTACTTTGAGAAAATAAAGAAATTCACAGACTAACTTAGGTGGCATATTAAGATAACAGATTAGCCACCGTCTACTAATACTTTTTACTTTCTTTATATAATTGTTTTTTTTCTGTTAAAAAAATCCCCCTTTTCTCGTTTCTCTCCAAAATATAACTACTAGTTTTTACTAGGTTCAATACTTAATTTAAAGTTGAACTACTTTGATAAAAGTTTATTTTTTCGGTTAAAGATTCATCTTCATCAGGATTTTTTTTAATATTGATCTTTTGTAGTTCAAAATTCAACCATTGGATACCAAATTCATACATTTTAGTAGAAAATTTAAGTACTTGGTTTAAAATTCATTCATTTTGTTGATGATTCATATTTTTCCTTGAAAAATCATGCTTTACCAAAAAAATCGTTCTTATTGTTGAAAATTCATGTATATCGTTAAAAATTCGTCTTTTTTATAGAACATTTGTCTTTTTATTGGAAGATTTACCTTCTTATTTTAAAATTCATTCTTTTTGGTTAACAATTTATTATTTTTGTTGATAATTTATATTTTGAATTGAAAAGTTAATTACTTTGGTAGGATATTAAACTATTTACAGTCTGTCAAGTTAAAGCGTGGGTGGCTTTACTCGCAGTCGGTAAGGTGTATCGACATGATTTTGGTGTCAAAATATTAAGAAGAGCTCCCT